>NC_143039.1:75391114-75491114 GCF_057628025.1 Oncorhynchus mykiss | reverse complement strand
TGACAGCAGTGCACTTTGACTTGTGTTTGACAAACATATTATCTTTCCCTGAGATCGCCAAATTCATAACTTGTTGACCTTCCATAGGACAGTTGGTAAAGTCGCGTAGTGTATTTGAAATTGCAACAATCCTTATGTCACTGGCTCACACTGGCTCAAAGGAGGATAACTTTTTCAGCGGTTTTTGACAGCAGTGCACTTTAACTTGACAATCAAATCAATCAAATATTTTTATAAAGTCCTTCTTTCATCAGCTGATGTCACAAAGTGCTGTACAGAAACCCAGCCTACAACCCCAAACAGCAAGCAATGCAGGTGTAGAAGCACGGTGGCTAGAAAAAACTCCCTAGAAAGGCCAAAAACCTAGGAAAAAACCTAGAGAGGAACCAGGCTGTGAGGGGTGGCCAGTCATCGTCTGGCTGTTCCGGGTATCGATTATAACAAAACATGGCCAAGATGTTCAAATGTTCATAGACGACCAGCAGTTTGAAAAAATAATAATCACAGTGGTTGTTGAGGGTGCAACAGGTCAGCACATCAGAAGTAAATGTCAGTTGGCTTTTCATAGCTGATTATTCAGAGTATCTCTACCACACCTGCTGTCTCTAGAGAGTTTAAAACAACAGGTCTGGGACAGGTCGCACGTCCGGTGAACCGGTCAGGGTTCCATAGCCGCAGGCAGAACACTGGAAACTGGAGCAGCAGCACAACCAGGTGGACTGGGGACAGCAAGGAGTCATCAGGCCGGGAAGACCTGAAGCATGGTCTTAGGGCTCAGGTCCTTCTCCAAGAGAAAGAAAGAGCAAAGAAGAGAGAAAGAGAGAGAATTAGAGAGAGCATGCATAAATAGACACAGGACACCGGATAAGACAGGAGAAATACTCTAGCTATAACAGACTGACCCCAGCCCCCCGACACACAAACTACTGCAACATAAATACTGGAGGCTGAGACAGGAGGGGTCGGGAGAAACTGTGGCCCCGTCCGACGATACCCCCGGTCAGGGCCTAACAGGCAGGATATAACCCCACACACTTTGCCAAAGCACAGACCCCACGCCACTAGAGCGATATCTTCAACCACCGACTTACCATCCTGAGACAAGGGCAAAAAAAGCATTCATTACCCTCGGCTCACTTTTTCACTATCCCCAAATGCAACTACTGGCATTCTAAGGGGATGTAGCTCAGCGCAAGAGCGAATGCTTTGCATGTATGAGGACATCAGATCAATCCCCTGCATCTACATGAAACCACCACACTAAGCAGATTATAGATCATATTTTAAGAAGGAACATATGATCAGCTGAACTTATTATCATCTAGGTCATGGCTTTAGGAATTACTTGTCCACCTTCGATAGCTCAGTTGGTAGAGCGGAGGACTGTAGGTAATAATTGTAGCAATCCTTAGGTCGCTGGTTCAATTCTGGCTCGAAGGAAATCATTTTTTCTTGTGGCTTGCTCCAACTTTTGACAGCAGTGCACTTTGACTTGTGTTTGACAAACATATTATCGATTATAACAAAACATGGCCAAGATGTTCAAATGTTCATAGATGACCAGCACGGTCAAAAAATAATAATCACAGTGGTTGTTGAGGGTGCAACAGGTCAGCACATCAGAAGTAAATGTCAGTTGGCTTTTCATAGCTGATTATTCAGAGTATCTCTACCACACCTGCTGTCTCTAGAGAGTTTAAAACAACAGGTCTGGGACAGGTCGCACGTCCGGTGAACCGGTCAGGGTTCCATAGCCGCAAGCAGAACACTTGAAACTGGAGCAGCAGCACAACCAGGTGGACTGGGGACAGCAAGGAGTCATCAGGCCGGGAAGACCTGAAGCATGGTCTTAGGGCTCAGGTCCTTCTCCAAGAGAAAGAAAGAGCAAATAAGAGAGAAAGAGAGAGAGAATTAGAGAGAGCATGCATAAATAGACACAGGACACCGGATAAGACAGGAGAAATACTCTAGCTATAACAGACTGACCCCAGCCCCCCGACACACAAACTACTGCAGCATAAATACTGGAGGCTGAGACAGGAGGGGTCGGGAGAAACTGTGGCCCCGTCCGACGATACCCCTGGTCAGGGCCTAACAGGCAGGATATAACCCCACACACTTTGCCAAAGCACAGCCCCCACGCCACTAGAGCGATATCTTCAACCACCGACTTACCATCCTGAGACAAGGGCAAAAAAAGCATTCATTACCCTCGGCTCACTTTTTCACTATCCCCAAATGCAACTACTGGCATTCTAAGGGGATGTAGCTCAGCGCAAGAGCGAATGCTTTGCATGTATGAGGACATCAGATCAATCCCCTGCATCTACATGAAACCACCACACTAAGCAGATTATAGATCATATTTTAAGAAGGAACATATGATCAGCTGAACTTCTTACCATCTAGGTCATGGCTTTGGGAATTACTTGTCCACCTTCGATAGCTCAGTTGGTAGAGCGGAGGACTGTAGGTTATAATTGTAGCAATCCTTAGGTCGCTGGTTCAAATCCGGCTCGAAGGAATGTATTTTTTCTTTTGGCTTGCTCCAACTTTTGACAGCAGTGCACTTTGACTTGTGTTTGACAAACATATTATCTTTCCCTGAGATCGCCAAATTCATAACTTGTTGACCTTCCATAGGACAGTTGGTAAAGTCGCGGAGTGTATTTGAAATTGCAACAATCCTTATGTCACTGGCTCACACTGGCTCAAAGGAGGATAACTTTTTCAGCGGTTTTTGACAGCAGTGCACTTTAACTTGACAATCAAATCAATCAAATATTTTTATAAAGTCCTTCTTTCATCAGCTGATGTCACAAAGTGCTGTACAGAAACCCAGCCTACAACCCCAAACAGCAAGCAATGCAGGTGTAGAAGCACGGTGGCTAGAAAAAACTCCCTAGAAAGGCCAAAAACCTAGGAAAAAACCTAGAGAGGAACCAGGCTGTGAGGGGTGGCCAGTCATCGTCTGGCTGTTCCGGGTATCGATTATAACAAAACATGGCCAAGATGTTCAAATGTTCATAGATGACCAGCACGGTCAAAAAATAATAATCACAGTGGTTGTTGAGGGTGCAACAGGTCAGCACATCAGAAGTAAATGTCAGTTGGCTTTTCATAGCTGATTATTCAGAGTATCTCTACCACACCTGCTGTCTCTAGAGAGTTTAAAACAACAGGTCTGGGACAGGTCGCACGTCCGGTGAACCGGTCAGGGTTCCATAGCAGCAGGCAGAACACTTGAAACTGGAGCAGCAGCACAACCAGGTGGACTGGGGACAGCAAGGAGTCATCAGGCCAGTAAGACCTGAAGCATGGTCTTAGGGCTCAGGTCCTTCTCCAAGAGAAAGAAAGAGCAAATAAGAGAGAAAGAGAGAGAGAATTAGAGAGAGCATGCATAAATAGACACAGGACACCGGATAAGACAGGAGAAATACTCTAGCTATAACAGACTGACCCCAGCCCCCCGACACACAAACTACTGCAGCATAAATACTGGAGGCTGAGACAGGAGGGGTCGGGAGAAACTGTGGCCCCGTCCGACGATACCCCTGGTCAGGGCCTAACAGGCAGGATATAACCCCACACACTTTGCCAAAGCACAGCCCCCACGCCACTAGAGCGATATCTTCAACCACCGACTTACCATCCTGAGACAAGGGCAAAAAAAGCATTCATTACCCTCGGCTCACTTTTTCACTATCCCCAAATGCAACTACTGGCATTCTAAGGGGATGTAGCTCAGCGCAAGAGCGAATGCTTTGCATGTATGAGGACATCAGATCAATCCCCTGCATCTACATGAAACCACCACACTAAGCAGATTATAGATCATATTTTAAGAAGGAACATATGATCAGCTGAACTTCTTACCATCTAGGTTATGGCTTTGGGAATTACTTGTCCACCTTCGATAGCTCAGTTGGTAGAGCGGAGGACTGTAGGTTATAATTGTAGCAATCCTTAGGTCGCTGGTTCAAATCCGGCTCGAAGGAATGTATTTTTTCTTTTGGCTTGCTCCAACTTTTGACAGCAGTGCACTTTGACTTGTGTTTGACAAACATATTATCTTTCCCTGAGATCGCCAAATTCATAACTTGTTGACCTTCCATAGGACAGTTGGTAAAGTCGCGGAGTGTATTTGAAATTGCAACAATCCTTATGTCACTGGCTCACACTGGCTCAAAGGAGGATAACTTTTTCAGCGGTTTTTGACAGCAGTGCACTTTAACTTGACAATCAAATCAATCAAATATTTTTATAAAGTCCTTCTTTCATCAGCTGATGTCACAAAGTGCTGTACAGAAACCCAGCCTAAAACCCCAAACAGCAAGCAATGCAGGTGTAGAAGCACGGTGGCTAGTAAAAACTCCCTAGAAAGGCCAAAACCTAGGAAAAAAGCTAGAGAGGAACCAGGCTGTGAGGGGTGGCCAGTCATCGTCTGGCTGTTCCGGGTATCGATTATAACAAAACATGGCCAAGATGTTCAAATGTTCATAGATGACCAGCACGGTCAAAAAATAATAATCACAGTGGTTGTTGAGGGTGCAACAGGTCAGCACATCAGAAGTAAATGTCAGTTGGCTTTTCATAGCTGATTATTCAGAGTATCTCTACCACACCTGCTGTCTCTAGAGAGTTTAAAACAACAGGTCTGGGACAGGTCGCACGTCCGGTGAACCGGTCAGGGTTCCATAGCAGCAGGCAGAACACTTGAAACTGGAGCAGCAGCACAACCAGGTGGACTGGGGACAGCAAGGAGTCATCAGGCCAGTAAGACCTGAAGCATGGTCTTAGGGCTCAGGTCCTTCTCCAAGAGAAAGAAAGAGCAAATAAGAGAGAAAGAGAGAGAGAATTAGAGAGAGCATGCATAAATAGACACAGGACACCGGATAAGACAGGAGAAATACTCTAGCTATAACAGACTGACCCCAGCCCCCCGACACACAAACTACTGCAGCATAAATACTGGAGGCTGAGACAGGAGGGGTCGGGAGAAACTGTGGCCCCGTCCGACGATACCCCTGGTCAGGGCCTAACAGGCAGGATATAACCCCACACACTTTGCCAAAGCACAGCCCCCACGCCACTAGAGCGATATCTTCAACCACCGACTTACCATCCTGAGACAAGGGCAAAAAAAGCATTCATTACCCTCGGCTCACTTTTTCACTATCCCCAAATGCAACTACTGGCATTCTAAGGGGATGTAGCTCAGCGCAAGAGCGAATGCTTTGCATGTATGAGGACATCAGATCAATCCCCTGCATCTACATGAAACCACCACACTAAGCAGATTATAGATCATATTTTAAGAAGGAACATATGATCAGCTGAACTTCTTACCATCTAGGTTATGGCTTTGGGAATTACTTGTCCACCTTCGATAGCTCAGTTGGTAGAGCGGAGGACTGTAGGTTATAATTGTAGCAATCCTTAGGTCGCTGGTTCAAATCCGGCTCGAAGGAATGTATTTTTTCTTTTGGCTTGCTCCAACTTTTGACAGCAGTGCACTTTGACTTGTGTTTGACAAACATATTATTTTTCCCTGAGATCGCCAAATTCATAACTTGTTGACCTTCCATAGGACAGTTGGTAAAGTCGCGGAGTGTATTTGAAATTGCAACAATCCTTATGTCACTGGCTCACACTGGCTCAAAGGAGGATAACTTTTTCAGCGGTTTTTGACAGCAGTGCACTTTAACTTGACAATCAAATCAATCAAATATTTTTATAAAGTCCTTCTTTCATCAGCTGATGTCACAAAGTGCTGTACAGAAACCCAGCCTAAAACCCCAAACAGCAAGCAATGCAGGTGTAGAAGCACGGTGGCTAGGAAAAACTCCCTAGAAAGGCCAAAACCTAGGAAAAAAGCTAGAGAGGAACCAGGCTGTGAGGGGTGGCCAGTCATCGTCTGGCTGTTCCGGGTATCGATTATAACAAAACATGGCCAAGATGTTCAAATGTTCATAGATGACCAGCAGGGTCAAAAAATAATAATCACAGTGGTTGTTGAGGGTGCAACAGGTCAGCACATCAGAAGTAAATGTCAGTTGGCTTTTCATAGCTGATTATTCAGAGTATCTCTACCACACCTGCTGTCTCTAGAGAGTTTAAAACAACAGGTCTGGGACAGGTCGCACGTCCGGTGAACCGGTCAGGGTTCCATAGCCGCAAGCAGAACACTTGAAACTGGAGCAGCAGCACAACCAGGTGGACTGGGGACAGCAAGGAGTCATCAGGCCGGGAAGACCTGAAGCATGGTCTTAGGGCTCAGGTCCTTCTCCAAGAGAAAGAAAGAGCAAATAAGAGAGAAAGAGAGAGAGAATTAGAGAGAGCATGCATAAATAGACACAGGACACCGGATAAGACAGGAGAAATACTCTAGCTATAACAGACTGACCCCAGCCCCCCGACACACAAACTACTGCAGCATAAATACTGGAGGCTGAGACAGGAGGGGTCGGGAGAAACTGTGGCCCCGTCCGACGATACCCCTGGTCAGGGCCTAACAGGCAGGATATAACCCCACACACTTTGCCAAAGCACAGCCCCCACGCCACTAGAGCGATATCTTCAACCACCGACTTACCATCCTGAGACAAGGGCAAAAAAAGCATTCATTACCCTCGGCTCACTTTTTCACTATCCCCAAATGCAACTACTGGCATTCTAAGGGGATGTAGCTCAGCGCAAGAGCGAATGCTTTGCATGTATGAGGACATCAGATCAATCCCCTGCATCTACATGAAACCACCACACTAAGCAGATTATAGATCATATTTTAAGAAGGAACATATGATCAGCTGAACTTCTTACCATCTAGGTTATGGCTTTAGGAATTACTTGTCCACCTTCGATAGCTCAGTTGGTAGAGCGGAGGACTGTAGGTTATAATTGTAGCAATCCTTAGGTCGCTGGTTCAAATCCGGCTCGAAGGAATGTATTTTTTCTTTTGGCTTGCTCCAACTTTTGACAGCAGTGCACTTTGACTTGTGTTTGACAAACATATTATCTTTCCCTGAGATCGCCAAATTCATAACTTGTTGACCTTCCATAGGACAGTTGGTAAAGTCGCGGAGTGTATTTGAAATTGCAACAATCCTTATGTCACTGGCTCACACTGGCTCAAAGGAGGATAACTTTTTCAGCGGTTTTTGACAGCAGTGCACTTTAACTTGACAATCAAATCAATCAAATATTTTTATAAAGTCCTTCTTTCATCAGCTGATGTCACAAAGTGCTGTACAGAAACCCAGCCTACAACCCCAAACAGCAAGCAATGCAGGTGTAGAAGCACGGTGGCTAGAAAAAACTCCCTAGAAAGGCCAAAAACCTAGGAAAAAACCTAGAGAGGAACCAGGCTGTGAGGGGTGGCCAGTCATCGTCTGGCTGTTCCGGGTATCGATTATAACAAAACATGGCCAAGATGTTCAAATGTTCATAGACGACCAGCAGTTTGAAAAAATAATAATCACAGTGGTTGTTGAGGGTGCAACAGATCAGCACATCAGAAGTAAATGTCAGTTGGCTTTTCATAGCTGATTATTCAGAGTATCTCTACCACACCTGCTGTCTCTAGAGAGTTTAAAACAACAGGTCTGGGACAGGTCGCACGTCCGGTGAACCGGTCAGGGTTCCATAGCCGCAGGCAGAACACTTGAAACTGGAGCAGCAGCACAACCAGGTGGACTGGGGACAGCAAGGAGTCATCAGGCCGGGAAGACCTGAAGCATGGTCTTAGGGCTCAGGTCCTTCTCCAAGAGAAAGAAAGAGCAAAGAAGAGAGAAAGAGAGAGAATTAGAGAGAGCATGCATAAATAGACACAGGACACCGGATAAGACAGGAGAAATACTCTAGCTATAACAGACTGACCCCAGCCCCCCGACACACAAACTACTGCAACATAAATACTGGAGGCTGAGACAGGAGGGGTCGGGAGAAACTGTGGCCCCGTCCGACGATACCCCCGGTCAGGGCCTAACAGGCAGGATATAACCCCACACACTTTGCCAAAGCACAGCCCCCACGCCACTAGAGCGATATCTTCAACCACCGACTTACCATCCTGAGACAAGGGCAAAAAAAGCATTCATTACCCTCGGCTCACTTTTTCACTATCCCCAAATGCAACTACTGGCATTCTAAGGGGATGTAGCTCAGCGCAAGAGCGAATGCTTTGCATGTATGAGGACATCAGATCAATCCCCTGCATCTACATGAAACCACCACACTAAGCAGATTATAGATCATATTTTAAGAAGGAACATATGATCAGCTGAACTTCTTATCATCTAGGTCATGGCTTTAGGAATTACTTGTCCACCTTCGATAGCTCAGTTGGTAGAGCGGAGGACTGTAGGTAATAATTGTAGCAATCCTTAGGTCGCTGGTTCAAATCCGGCTCGAAGGAATGTATTTTTTCTTTTGGCTTGCTCCAACTTTTGACAGCAGTGCACTTTGACTTGTGTTTGACAAACATATTATCTTTCCCTGAGATCGCCAAATTCATAACTTGTTGACCTTCCATAGGACAGTTGGTAAAGTCGCGGAGTGTATTTGAAATTGCAACAATCCTTATGTCACTGGCTCACACTGGCTCAAAGGAGGATAACTTTTTCAGCGGTTTTTGACAGCAGTGCACTTTAACTTGACAATCAAATCAATCAAATATTTTTATAAAGTCCTTCTTTCATCAGCTGATGTCACAAAGTGCTGTACAGAAACCCAGCCTAAAACCCCAAACAGCAAGCAATGCAGGTGTAGAAGCACGGTGGCTAGGAAAAACTCCCTAGAAAGGCCAAAACCTAGGAAAAAAACTAGAGAGGAACCAGGCTGTGAGGGGTGGCCAGTCATCGTCTGGCTGTTCCGGGTATCGATTATAACAAAACATGGCCAAGATGTTCAAATGTTCATAGATGACCAGCAGGGTCAAAAAATAATAATCACAGTGGTTGTTGAGGGTGCAACAGGTCAGCACATCAGAAGTAAATGTCAGTTGGCTTTTCATAGCTGATTATTCAGAGTATCTCTACCACACCTGCTGTCTCTAGAGAGTTTAAAACAACAGGTCTGGGACAGGTCGCACGTCCGGTGAACCGGTCAGGGTTCCATAGCCGCAAGCAGAACACTTGAAACTGGAGCAGCAGCACAACCAGGTGGACTGGGGACAGCAAGGAGTCATCAGGCCGGGAAGACCTGAAGCATGGTCTTAGGGCTCAGGTCCTTCTCCAATAGAAAGAAAGAGCAAATAAGAGAGAAAGAGAGAGAGAATTAGAGAGAGCATGCATAAATAGACACAGGACACCGGATAAGACAGGAGAAATACTCTAGCTATAACAGACTGACCCCAGCCCCCCGACACACAAACTACTGCAGCATAAATACTGGAGGCTGAGACAGGAGGGGTCGGGAGAAACTGTGGCCCCGTCCGACGATACCCCTGGTCAGGGCCTAACAGGCAGGATATAACCCCACACACTTTGCCAAAGCACAGCCCCCACGCCACTAGAGCGATATCTTCAACCACCGACTTACCATCCTGAGACAAGGGCAAAAAAAGCATTCATTACCCTCGGCTCACTTTTTCACTATCCCCAAATGCAACTACTGGCATTCTAAGGGGATGTAGCTCAGCGCAAGAGCGAATGCTTTGCATGTATGAGGACATCAGATCAATCCCCTGCATCTACATGAAACCACCACACTAAGCAGATTATAGATCATATTTTAAGAAGGAACATATGATCAGCTGAACTTCTTACCATCTAGGTCATGGCTTTGGGAATTACTTGTCCACCTTCGATAGCTCAGTTGGTAGAGCGGAGGACTGTAGGTTATAATTGTAGCAATCCTTAGGTCGCTGGTTCAAATCCGGCTCGAAGGAATGTATTTTTTCTTTTGGCTTGCTCCAACTTTTGACAGCAGTGCACTTTGACTTGTGTTTGACAAACATATTATCTTTCCCTGAGATCGCCAAATTCATAACTTGTTGACCTTCCATAGGACAGTTGGTAAAGTCGCGGAGTGTATTTGAAATTGCAACAATCCTTATGTCACTGGCTCACACTGGCTCAAAGGAGGATAACTTTTTCAGCGGTTTTTGACAGCAGTGCACTTTAACTTGACAATCAAATCAATCAAATATTTTTATAAAGTCCTTCTTTCATCAGCTGATGTCACAAAGTGCTGTACAGAAACCCAGCCTAAAACCCCAAACAGCAAGCAATGCAGGTGTAGAAGCACGGTGGCTAGGAAAAACTCCCTAGAAAGGCCAAAACCTAGGAAAAAAGCTAGAGAGGAACCAGGCTGTGAGGGGTGGCCAGTCATCGTCTGGCTGTTCCGGGTATCGATTATAACAAAACATGGCCAAGATGTTCAAATGTTCATAGATGACCAGCAGGGTCAAAAAATAATAATCACAGTGGTTGTTGAGGGTGCAACAGGTCAGCACATCAGAAGTAAATGTCAGTTGGCTTTTCATAGCTGATTATTCAGAGTATCTCTACCACACCTGCTGTCTCTAGAGAGTTTAAAACAACAGGTCTGGGACAGGTCGCACGTCCGGTGAACCGGTCAGGGTTCCATAGCCGCAAGCAGAACACTTGAAACTGGAGCAGCAGCACAACCAGGTGGACTGGGGACAGCAAGGAGTCATCAGGCCGGGAAGACCTGAAGCATGGTCTTAGGGCTCAGGTCCTTCTCCAAGAGAAAGAAAGAGCAAATAAGAGAGAAAGAGAGAGAGAATTAGAGAGAGCATGCATAAATAGACACAGGACACCGGATAAGACAGGAGAAATACTCTAGCTATAACAGACTGACCCCAGCCCCCCGACACACAAACTACTGCAGCATAAATACTGGAGGCTGAGACAGGAGGGGTCGGGAGAAACTGTGGCCCCGTCCGACGATACCCCTGGTCAGGGCCTAACAGGCAGGATATAACCCCACACACTTTGCCAAAGCACAGCCCCCACGCCACTAGAGCGATATCTTCAACCACCGACTTACCATCCTGAGACAAGGGCAAAAAAAGCATTCATTACCCTCGGCTCACTTTTTCACTATCCCCAAATGCAACTACTGGCATTCTAAGGGGATGTAGCTCAGCGCAAGAGCGAATGCTTTGCATGTATGAGGACATCAGATCAATCCCCTGCATCTACATGAAACCACCACACTAAGCAGATTATAGATCATATTTTAAGAAGGAACATATGATCAGCTGAACTTCTTACCATCTAGGTCATGGCTTTGGGAATTACTTGTCCACCTTCGATAGCTCAGTTGGTAGAGCGGAGGACTGTAGGTTATAATTGTAGCAATCCTTAGGTCGCTGGTTCAAATCCGGCTCGAAGGAATGTATTTTTTCTTTTGGCTTGCTCCAACTTTTGACAGCAGTGCACTTTGACTTGTGTTTGACAAACATATTATCTTTCCCTGAGATCGCCAAATTCATAACTTGTTGACCTTCCATAGGACAGTTGGTAAAGTCGCGGAGTGTATTTGAAATTGCAACAATCCTTATGTCACTGGCTCACACTGGCTCAAAGGAGGATAACTTTTTCAGCGGTTTTTGACAGCAGTGCACTTTAACTTGACAATCAAATCAATCAAATATTTTTATAAAGTCCTTCTTTCATCAGCTGATGTCACAAAGTGCTGTACAGAAACCCAGCCTACAACCCCAAACAGCAAGCAATGCAGGTGTAGAAGCACGGTGGCTAGAAAAAACTCCCTAGAAAGGCCAAAAACCTAGGAAAAAACCTAGAGAGGAACCAGGCTGTGAGGGGTGGCCAGTCATCGTCTGGCTGTTCCGGGTATCGATTATAACAAAACATGGCCAAGATGTTCAAATGTTCATAGACGACCAGCAGTTTGAAAAAATAATAATCACAGTGGTTGTTGAGGGTGCAACAGATCAGCACATCAGAAGTAAATGTCAGTTGGCTTTTCATAGCTGATTATTCAGAGTATCTCTACCACACCTGCTGTCTCTAGAGAGTTTAAAACAACAGGTCTGGGACAGGTCGCACGTCCGGTGAACCGGTCAGGGTTCCATAGCCGCAGGCAGAACACTTGAAACTGGAGCAGCAGCACAACCAGGTGGACTGGGGACAGCAAGGAGTCATCAGGCCGGGAAGACCTGAAGCATGGTCTTAGGGCTCAGGTCCTTCTCCAAGAGAAAGAAAGAGCAAAGAAGAGAGAAAGAGAGAGAATTAGAGAGAGCATGCATAAATAGACACAGGACACCGGATAAGACAGGAGAAATACTCTAGCTATAACAGACTGACCCCAGCCACCCGACACACAAACTACTGCAGCATAAATACTGGAGGCTGAGACAGGAGGGGTCGGGAGAAACTGTGGCCCCGTCCGACGATACCCCTGGTCAGGGCCTAACAGGCAGGATATAACCCCACACACTTTGCCAAAGCACAGCCCCCACGCCACTAGAGCGATATCTTCAACCACCGACTTACCATCCTGAGACAAGGGCAAAAAAAGCATTCATTACCCTCGGCTCACTTTTTCACTATCCCCAAATGCAACTACTGGCATTCTAAGGGGATGTAGCTCAGCGCAAGAGCGAATGCTTTGCATGTATGAGGACATCAGATCAATCCCCTGCATCTACATGAAACCACCACACTAAGCAGATTATAGATCATATTTTAAGAAGGAACATATGATCAGCTGAACTTCTTACCATCTAGGTCATGGCTTTGGGAATTACTTGTCCACCTTCGATAGCTCAGTTGGTAGAGCGGAGGACTGTAGGTTATAATTGTAGCAATCCTTAGGTCGCTGGTTCAAATCCGGCTCGAAGGAATGTATTTTTTCTTTTGGCTTGCTCCAACTTTTGACAGCAGTGCACTTTGACTTGTGTTTGACAAACATATTATCTTTCCCTGAGATCGCCAAATTCATAACTTGTTGACCTTCCATAGGACAGTTGGTAAAGTCGCGGAGTGTATTTGAAATTGCAACAATCCTTATGTCACTGGCTCACACTGGCTCAAAGGAGGATAACTTTTTCAGCGGTTTTTGACAGCAGTGCACTTTAACTTGACAATCAAATCAATCAAATATTTTTATAAAGTCCTTCTTTCATCAGCTGATGTCACAAAGTGCTGTACAGAAACCCAGCCTACAACCCCAAACAGCAAGCAATGCAGGTGTAGAAGCACGGTGGCTAGAAAAAACTCCCTAGAAAGGCCAAAAACCTAGGAAAAAACCTAGAGAGGAACCAGGCTGTGAGGGGTGGCCAGTCATCGTCTGGCTGTTCCGGGTATCGATTATAACAAAACATGGCCAAGATGTTCAAATGTTCATAGACGACCAGCAGTTTGAAAAAATAATAATCACAGTGGTTGTTGAGGGTGCAACAGATCAGCACATCAGAAGTAAATGTCAGTTGGCTTTTCATAGCTGATTATTCAGAGTATCTCTACCACACCTGCTGTCTCTAGAGAGTTTAAAACAACAGGTCTGGGACAGGTCGCACGTCCGGTGAACCGGTCAGGGTTCCATAGCCGCAGGCAGAACACTTGAAACTGGAGCAGCAGCACAACCAGGTGGACTGGGGACAGCAAGGAGTCATCAGGCCGGGAAGACCTGAAGCATGGTCTTAGGGCTCAGGTCCTTCTCCAAGAGAAAGAAAGAGCAAAGAAGAGAGAAAGAGAGAGAATTAGAGAGAGCATGCATAAATAGACACAGGACACCGGATAAGACAGGAGAAATACTCTAGCTATAACAGACTGACCCCAGCCCCCCGACACACAAACTACTGCAACATAAATACTGGAGGCTGAGACAGGAGGGGTCGGGAGAAACTGTGGCCCCGTCCGACGATACCCCCGGTCAGGGCCTAACAGGCAGGATATAACCCCACACACTTTGCCAAAGCACAGCCCCCACGCCACTAGAGCGATATCTTCAACCACCGACTTACCATCCTGAGACAAGGGCAAAAAAAGCATTCATTACCCTCGGCTCACTTTTTCACTATCCCCAAATGCAACTACTGGCATTCTAAGGGGATGTAGCTCAGCGCAAGAGCGAATGCTTTGCATGTATGAGGACATCAGATCAATCCCCTGCATCTACATGAAACCACCACACTAAGCAGATTATAGATCATATTTTAAGAAGGAACATATGATCAGCTGAACTTCTTATCATCTAGGTCATGGCTTTAGGAATTACTTGTCCACCTTCGATAGCTCAGTTGGTAGAGCGGAGGACTGTAGGTAATAATTGTAGCAATCCTTAGGTCGCTGGTTCAATTCCGGCTCGGAGGAAATCATTTTTTCTTGTGGCTTGCTCCAACTTTTGACAGCAGTGCACTTTGACTTGTGTTTGACAAACATATTATCGATTATAACAAAACATGGCCAAGATGTTCAAATGTTCATAGATGACCAGCACGGTCAAAAAATAATAATCACAGTGGTTGTTGAGGGTGCAACAGGTCAGCACATCAGAAGTAAATGTCAGTTGGCTTTTCATAGATGATTATTCAGAGTATCTCTACCACACCTGCTGTCTCTAGAGAGTTTAAAACAACAGGTCTGGGACAGGTCGCACGTCCGGTGAACCGGTCAGGGTTCCATAGCCGCAAGCAGAACACTTGAAACTGGAGCAGCAGCACAACCAGGTGGACTGGGGACAGCAAGGAGTCATCAGGCCGGGAAGACCTGAAGCATGGTCTTAGGGCTCAGGTCCTTCTCCAAGAGAAAGAAAGAGCAAATAAGAGAGAAAGAGAGAGAGAATTAGAGAGAGCATGCATAAATAGACACAGGACACCGGATAAGACAGGAGAAATACTCTAGCTATAACAGACTGACCCCAGCCCCCCGACACACAAACTATTGCAGCATAAATACTGGAGGCTGAGACAGGAGGGGTCGGGAGAAACTGTGGCCCCGTCCGACGATACCCCTGGTCAGGGCCTAACAGGCAGGATATAACCCCACACACTTTGCCAAAGCACAGCCCCCACGCCACTAGAGCGATATCTTCAACCACCGACTTACCATCCTGAGACAAGGGCAAAAAAAGCATTCATTACCCTCGGCTCACTTTTTCACTATCCCCAAATGCAACTACTGGCATTCTAAGGGGATGTAGCTCAGAGCAAGAGCGAATGCTTTGCATGTATGAGGACATCAGATCAATCCCCTGCATCTACATGAAACCACCACACTAAGCAGATTATAGATCATATTTTAAGAAGGAACATATGATCAGCTGGACTTCTTACCATCTAGGTCATGGCTTTGGGAATTACTCGTCCACCTTCGATAGCTCAGTTGGTAGAGCAGAGGACTGTAGGTTATAATTGTAGCAATCCTTAGGTCGCTGGTTCAAATCCGGCTCGAAGGAATGTATTTTTTCTTTTGGCTTGCTCCAACTTTTGACAGCAGTGCACTTTGACTTGTGTTTGACAAACATATTATCTTTCCCTGAGATCGCCAAATTCATAACTTGTTGACCTTCCATAGGACAGTTGGTAAAGTCGCGGAGTGTATTTGAAATTGCAACAATCCTTATGTCACTGGCTCACACTGGCTCAAAGGAGGATAACTTTTTCAGCGGTTTTTGACAGCAGTGCACTTTAACTTGACAATCAAATCAATCAAATATTTTTATAAAGTCCTTCTTTCATCAGCTGATGTCACAAAGTGCTGTACAGAAACCCAGCCTACAACCCCAAACAGCAAGCAATGCAGGTGTAGAAGCACGGTGGCTAGAAAAAACTCCCTAGAAAGGCCAAAAACCTAGGAAAAAACCTAGAGAGGAACCAGGCTGTGAGGGGTGGCCAGTCATCGTCTGGCTGTTCCGGGTATCGATTATAACAAAACATGGCCAAGATGTTCAAATGTTCATAGACGACCAGCAGTTTGAAAAAATAATAATCACAGTGGTTGTTGAGGGTGCAACAGGTCAGCACATCAGAAGTAAATGTCAGTTGGCTTTTCATAGCTGATTATTCAGAGTATCTCTACCACACCTGCTGTCTCTAGAGAGTGTAAAACAACAGGTCTGGGACAGGTCGCACGTCCGGTGAACCGGTCAGGGTTCCATAGCCGCAAGCAGAACACTTGAAACTGGAGCAGCAGCACAACCAGGTGGACTGGGGACAGCAAGGAGTCATCAGGCCGGGAAGACCTGAAGCATGGTCTTAGGGCTCAGGTCCTTCTCCAAGAGAAAGAAAGAGCAAATAAGAGAGAAAGAGAGAGAGAATTAGAGAGAGCATGCATAAATAGACACAGGACACCGGATAAGACAGGAGAAATACTCTAGCTATAACAGACTGACCCCAGCCCCCCGACACACAAACTACTGCAGCATAAATACTGGAGGCTGAGACAGGAGGGGTCGGGAGAAACTGTGGCCCCGTCCGACGATACCCCTGGTCAGGGCCTAACAGGCAGGATATAACCCCACACACTTTGCCAAAGCACAGCCCCCACGCCACTAGAGCGATATCTTCAACCACCGACTTACCATCCTGAGACAAGGGCAAAAAAAGCATTCATTACCCTCGGCTCACTTTTTCACTATCCCCAAATGCAACTACTGGCATTCTAAGGGGATGTAGCTCAGCGCAAGAGCGAATGCTTTGCATGTATGAGGACATCAGATCAATCCCCTGCATCTACATGAAACCACCACACTAAGCAGATTATAGATCATATTTTAAGAAGGAACATATGATCAGCTGAACTTCTTACCATCTAGGTCATGGCTTTGGGAATTACTTGTCCACCTTCGATAGCTCAGTTGGTAGAGCGGAGGACTGTAGGTTATAATTGTAGCAATCCTTAGGTCGCTGGTTCAAATCCGGCTCGAAGGAATGTATTTTTTCTTTTGACAGCAGTGCACTTTGACTTGTGTTTGACAAACATATTATCTTTCCCTGAGATCGCCAAATTCATAACTTGTTGACCTTCCATAGGACAGTTGGTAAAGTCGCGGAGTGTATTTGAAATTGCAACAATCCTTATGTCACTGGCTCACACTGGCTCAAAGGAGGATAACTTTTTCAGCGGTTTTTGACAGCAGTGCACTTTAACTTGACAATCAAATCAATCAAATATTTTTATAAAGTCCTTCTTTCATCAGCTGATGTCACAAAGTGCTGTACAGAAACCCAGCCTACAACCCCAAACAGCAAGCAATGCAGGTGTAGAAGCACGGTGGCTAGAAAAAACTCCCTAGAAAGGCCAAAAACCTAGGAAAAAACCTAGAGAGGAACCAGGCTGTGAGGGGTGGCCAGTCATCGTCTGGCTGTTCCGGGTATCGATTATAACAAAACATGGCCAAGATGTTCAAATGTTCATAGATGACCAGCACGGTCAAAAAATAATAATCACAGTGGTTGTTGAGGGTGCAACAGGTCAGCACATCAGAAGTAAATGTCAGTTGGCTTTTCATAGCTGATTATTCAGAGTATCTCTACCACACCTAATGTCTCTAGAGAGTTTAAAACAACAGGTCTGGGACAGGTCGCACGTCTGGTGAACCGGTCAGGGTTCCATAGCAGCAGGCAGAACACTTGAAACTGGAGCAGCAGCACAACCAGGTGGACTGGGGACAGCAAGGAGTCATCAGGCCGGGAAGACCTGAAGCATGGTCTTAGGGCTCAGGTCCTTCTCCAAGAGAAAGAAAGAGCAAAGAAGAGAGAAAGAAAGAGAGAATTAGAGAGAGCATGCATAAATAGACACAGGACACCGGATAAGACAGGAGAAATACTCTAGCTATAACAGAATGACCCCAGCCACCCGACACACAAACTACTGCAGCATAAATACTGGAGGCTGAGACAGGAGGGGTCGGGAGAAACTGTGGCCCCGTCCGACGATACCCCCGGTCAGGGCCTAACAGGCAGGATATAACCCCACACACTTTGCCAAAGCACAGCCCCCACGCCACTAGAGCGATATCTTCAACCACCGACTTACCATCCTGAGACAAGGGCAAAAAAAGCATTCATTACCCTCGGCTCACTTTTTCACTATCCCCAAATGCAACTACTGGCATTCTAAGGGGATGTAGCTCAGCGCAAGAGTGAATGCTTTGCATGTATGAGGACATCAGATCAATCCCCTGCATCTACATGAAACCACCACACTAAGCAGATTATAGATCATATTTTAAGAAGGAACATATGATCAGCTGAACTTCTTACCATCTAGGTCATGGCTTTGGGAATTACTTGTCCACCTTCGATAGCTCAGTTGGTAGAGCGGAGGACTGTAGGTGATAATTGTAGCAATCCTTAGGTCGCTGGTTCAAATCCGGTTCGAAGGAATGTATTTTTTCTTGTGGCTTGCTCCAACTTTTGACAGCAGTGCACTTTGACTTGTGTTTGACAAACATATTATCTTTCCCTGAGATCGCCAAATTCATAACTTGTTGACCTTCCATAGGACAGTTGGTAAAGTCGCGGAGTGTATTTGAAATTGCAACAATCCTTATGTCACTGGCTCACACTGGCTCAAAGGAGGATAACTTTTTCAGCGGTTTTTGACAGCAGTGCACTTTAACTTGACAATCAAATCAATCAAATATTTTTATAAAGTCCTTCTTTCATCAGCTGATGTCACAAAGTGCTGTACAGAAACCCAGCCTACAACCCCAAACAGCAAGCAATGCAGGTGTAGAAGCACGGTGGCTAGGAAAAACTCCCTAGAAAGGCCAAAACCTAGGAAAAAACCTAGAGAGGAACCAGGCTGTGAGGGGTGGCCAGTCATCGTCTGGCTGTTCCGGGTATCGATTATAACAAAACATGGCCAAGATGTTCAAATGTTCATAGATGACCAGCAGGGTCAAAAAATAATAATCACAGTGGTTGTTGAGGGTGCAACAGGTCAGCACATCAGAAGTAAATGTCAGTTGGCTTTTCACAGCTGATTATTCAGAGTATCTCTACCACACCTGCTGTCTCTAGAGAGTTTAAAACAACAGGTCTGGGACAGGTCGCACGTCCGGTGAACCGGTCAGGGTTCCATAGCTGCAGGCAGAACACTGGAAACTGGAGCAGCAGCACAACCAGGTGGACTGGGGACAGCAAGGAGTCATCAGGCCGGGAAGACCTGAAGCATGGTCTTAGGGCTCAGGTCCTTCTCCAAGCGAAAGAAAGAGCAAAGAAGAGAGAAAGAAAGAGAGAATTAGAGATAGCATGCATAAACAGACACAAGACACCTGATAAGACGGGAGAAATACTCTAGCTATAACAGACTGACCCCAGCCCCCCGACACACAAACTACTGCAGCATAAATACTTGAGGCTGAGACAGGAGGGGTCGGGAGAAACTGTGGCCCCGTCCGACGATACCCCCGGTCAGGGCCTAACAGGCAGGATATAACCCCACACACTTTGCCAAAGCACAGCCTCCACGCCACTAGAGCGATATCTTCAGTTTTAAGTTCCTCGGCATACACATCACAGACAAACTGAATTGGTCCACTCACACAGACAGCATCGTGAAGAAGGCGCAGCAGCGCCTCTTCAACCTCAGGAGGCTGAAGAAATTCGGCTTGTCACCAAAAGCACTCACAAACTTCTACAGATGCACAATCGAGAGCATCCTGGCGGGCTGTATCACCGCCTGGTACGGCAACTGCACCGCCCTCAACCGTAAGGCTCTCCAGAGGGAAGTGAGGTCTGCACAACGCATCACCGGGGGCAAACTACCTGCCCTCTAGGACACCTACACCACCCGATGTCACAGGAAGGCCATAAAGATCATCAAGGACATCAACCACCCGAGCCACTGCCTGTTCACCCCGCTATCATCCAGAAGGCGAGGTCAGTACAGGTGCATCAAAGCTGGGACCGAGAGACTGAAAAACAGCTTCTATCTCAAGGCCATCAGACTGTTAAACAGCCACCACTAACACTGAGTGGCTGCTGCCAACACACTGACACTGACTCAACTCCAGCCACTTTAATAATGGGAATTGATGGGAAATTATGTAAATATATCACTAGCCACTTTAAACAATGCTACCTTATATAATGTTACTTACCCTACATTATTCATCTCATATACATACGTATATACTGTACTCTATATCATCGACTGTATCCTTATGTAATACATGTATCACTAGCCACTTTAAACTATGCCACTTTGTTTACATACTCATCTCATTTGTACATACTGTACTCGATACCATCTACTGTATCTTGCCTATGCTGCTCTGTACCATCACTCATTCATATATCCTTATGTACATATTCTTTATCCCCTTACACTGTGTACAAGACAGTAGTTTTGGAATTGTTAGTTAGATTACTTGTTATTACTGCATTGTCGGAACTAGAAGAACAAGCATTTCGCTACACTCGCATTAACATCTGCTAACCATGTGTATGTGACAAATAAAATTAGATTTGATTTGATTTGATTCAACCACCGACTTACCATCCTGAGACAAGGGCAAAAAAAGCATTCATTACCATCGGCTCACTTTTTCACTATCCCCAAATGCAACTACTGGCATTCTAAGGGGATGTAGCTCAGCGCAAGAGCGAATACTTTGCATGTATGAGGACATCGGATCAATCCCCTGCATCTCCATGAAACCACCACACTAAGCAGATTATAGATCATAGTTTAAGAAGGAACATATGATCAGCTGAACTTATTACCATCTAGGTCATGGCTTTTCGAGTTACTTGTCCACCTTCGATAGCTCAGTTGGTAGAGCGGAGGACTGTAGGTGATAATTGTAGGAATCCTTAGGTCGCTGGTTCAAATCCGGCTCGAAGGAATGTATTTTTTCTTTTGGCTTGCTCCAACTTTTGACAGCAGTGCACTTTGACTTGTGTTTGACAAACATATTATCTTTCCCTGAGATCGCCAAATTCATAACTTGTTGACCTTCCATAGGACAGTTGGTAAAGTCGCGGAGTGTATTTGAAATTGCAACAATCCTTATGTCACTGGCTCACACTGGCTCAAAGGAGGATAACTTTTTCAGCGGTTTTTGACAGCAGTGCACTTTAACTTGCCAATCAAATCAATCAAATAGTTTTATATAAAGTCCTTCTTTCATCAGCTTATGTCACAAAGTGCTGTACAGAAACACAGCCCAATACCCCAAACAGCAAGCAATGCAGTTGTAGAAGCACAGTGGCTAGGAAAAACTCCCTAGAAAGGCCAAAACCTAGGAAAAAACCTAGAGAGGAACCAGGCTGTGAGGGGTGGCCAGTCATCGTCTGGCTGTTCCGGGTATCGATTATAACAAAACATGGCCAAGATGTTCAAATGTTCATAGATGACCAGCAGGGTCAAAAAATAATAATCACAGTGGTTGTTGAGGGTGCAACAGGTCAGCACATCAGAAGTAAATGTCAGTTGGCTTTTCATAGCTGATTATTCAGAGTATCTCTACCACACCTGCTGTCTCTAGAGAGTTTAAAACAACAGGTCTGGGAAAGGTGGCACGTCCGGTGAACCGGTCAGGGTTCCATAGCCGCAGGCAGAACACTTGAAACTGGAGCAGCAGCACAACCAGGTGGACTGGGGACAGCAAGGAGTCATCAGGCCGGGAAGACCTGAAGCATGGTCTTAGGGCTCAGGTCCTTCTCCAAGAGAAAGAAAGAGCAAAGAAGAGAGAAAGAGAGAGAGAATTAGAGAGAGCATGCATAAATAGACACAGGACACCGGATAAGACAGGAGAAATACTCTAGCTATAACAGCCCAGCCCCCCGACACACAAACTACTGCAGCATAAATCCTGGAGGCTGAGACAGGAGGGGTCGGGAGAAACTGTGGCCCCGTCCGACGATACCCCCGGTCAGGGCCTAACAGGCAGGATATAACCCCACTCACTTTGCCAAAGCACAGCCCCCACGCCACTAGAGCGATATCTTCAACCACCGACTTACCATCCTGAGACAAGGGCAAAAAAAGCATTCATTACCATCGGCTCACTTTTTCACTATCCCCAAATGCAACTACTGGCATTCTAAGGGGATGTAGCTCAGCGCAAGAGCGAATACTTTGCATGTATGAGGACATCGGATCAATCCCCTGCATCTCCATGAAACCACCACACTAAGCAGATTATAGATCATAGTTTAAGAAGGAACATATGATCAGCTGAACTTCTTACCATCTAGGTCATGGCTTTGGGAGTTACTTGTCTACCTTCGATAGCTCAGTTGGTAGAGCGGAGGACTGTAGGTGATAATTGTAGCAATCCTTAGGTCGCTGGTTCAAATCCGGCTCGAAGGAATGTATTTTTTTTTGTGGCTTGCTAAAACTTTTGACAGCAGTGCAATTTGACTTGTGTTTGACAAACATATTATCTTTCCCTGAGATCGCTGAATTCATAACTTGTTGACCTTCCATAGGACAGTTGGCAAAGTCGCGGAGTGTATTTGAAATTGCAACAATCCTTATGTCACTGGCTCACACTGGCTCAAAGGAGGATAACTTTTTCAGCGGTTTTTGACAGCAGTGCACTTTAACTTGACAATCAAATCAATCAAATATTTTTATAAAGTCTTTCTTTCATCAGCTGATGTCACAAAGTGCTGTACAGAAACCCAGCCTAAAACCCCAAACCGCAAGCAATGCAGGTGTAGAAGCACGGTGGCTAGGAAAAACACCCTAGAAAGGCCAAAACCTAGGAAAAAAGCTAGAGAGGAACCAGGCTGTGAGGGGTGACCAGTCATCGTCTGGCTGTTCCGGGTATCGATTATAACAAAACATGGCCAAGATGTTCAAATGTTCATAGACGACCAGCAGTTTGAAAAAATAATAATCACAGTGGTTGTTGAGGGTGCAACAGGTCAGCACATCAGAAGTAAATGTCAGTTGGCTTTTCATAGCTGATTATTCAGAGTATCTCTACCACACCTGCTGTCTCTAGAGAGTTTAAAACAACAGGTCTGGGACAGGTCGCACGTCCGGTTAACCGGTCAGGGTTCCATAGCCGCAAACAGAACACTTGAAACTGGAGCAGCAGCACAACCAGGTGGACTGGGGACAGCAAGGAGTCATCAGGCCGGGAAGACCTGAAGCATGGTTTTAGGGCTCAGGTCCTTCTCCAAGAGAAAGAAAGAGCAAAGAAGAGAGAAAGAGAGAGAATTAGAGAGAGCATGCATAAATAGACACAGGACACCGGATAAGACAGGAGAAATACTCTAGCTATAACAGACTGACCCCAGCCCCCCGCCACACAAACTACTGCAACATAAATACTGGAGGCTGAGACAGGAGGGGTCGGGAGAAACTGTGGCCCCGTCCGACGATACCCCCGGTCAGGGCCTAACAGGCAGGATATAACCCCACACACTTTGCCAAAGCACAGCCCCCACGCCACTAGAGCGATATCTTCAACCACCGACTTACCATCCTGAGACAAGGGCAAAAAAAGCATTCATTACCCTCGGCTCACTTTTTCACTATCCCCAAATGCAACTACTGGCATTCTAAGGGGATGTAGCTCAGCGCAAGAGCGAATGCTTTGCATGTATGAGGCCATCAGATCAATCCCCTGCATCTACATGAAACCACCACACTAAGCAGATTATAGATCATATTTTAAGAAGGAACATATGATCAGCTGAACTTCTTATCATCTAGATCATGGCTTTAGGAATTACTTGTCCACCTTCGATAGCTCAGTTGGTAGAGCGGAGGACTGTAGGTAATAATTGTAGCAATCCTTAGGTCGCTGGTTCAATTCCGGCTCGAAGGAAATCATTTTTCTTGTGGCTTGCTCCAACTTTTGACAGCAGTGCACTTTGACTTGTGTTTGACAAACATATTATCTTTCCCTGAGATCACTGAATTCATAACTTGTTGACCTTCCATAGGACAGTTGGCAAAGTCGCGGAGTGTATTTGAAATTGCAACAATCCTTATGTCACTGGCTCACACTGGCTCAAAGGAGGATAACTTTTTCAGCGGTTTTTGACAGCAGTGCACTTTAACTTGACAATCAAATCAATCAAATATTTTTAGAAAGTCTTTCTTTCATCAGCTGATGTCACAAAGTGCTGTACAGAAACCCAGCCTAAAACCCCAAACCGCAAGCAATGCAGGTGTAGAAGCACGGTGGCTAGGAAAAACACCCTAGAAAGGCCAAAACCTAGGAAAAAAGCTAGAGAGGAACCAGGCTGTGAGGGGTGACCAGTCATCGTCTGGCTGTTCCGGGTATCGATTATAACAAAACATGGCCAAGATGTTCAAATGTTCATAGATGACCAGCAGGGTCAAAAAATAATAATCACAGTGGTTGTTGAGGGTGCAACAGGTCAGCACATCAGAAGTAAATGTCAGTTGGCTTTTCATAGCTGATTATTCAGAGTATCTCTACCACACCTGCTGTCTCTAGAGAGTTTAAAACAACAGGTCTGGGACAGGTCGCACGTCCGGTGAACCGGTCAGGGTTCCATAGCCGCAAACAGAACACTTGAAACTGGAGCAGCAGCACAACCAGGTGGACTGGGGACAGCAAGGAGTCATCAGGCCGGGAAGACCTGAAGCATGGTCTTAGGGCTCAGGTCCTTCTCCAAGAGAAAGAAAGAGCAAATAAGAGAGAAAGAGAGAGAGAATTAGAGAGAGCATGCATAAATAGACACAGGACACCGGATAAGACAGGAGAAATACTCTAGCTATAACAGACTGACCCCAGCCCCCCGACACACAAACTACTGCAGCATAAATACTGGAGGCTGAGACAGGAGGGGTCGGGAGAAACTGTGGCCCCGTCCGACGATACCCCTGGTCAGGGCCTAACAGGCAGGATATAACCCCACACACTTTGCCAAAGCACAGCCCCCACGCCACTAGAGCGATATCTTCAACCACCGACTTACCATCCTGAGACAAGGGCAAAAAAAGCATTCATTACCCTCGGCTCACTTTTTCACTATCCCCAAATGCAACTACTGGCATTCTAAGGGGATGTAGCTCAGCGCAAGAGCGAATGCTTTGCATGTATGAGGACATCAGATCAATCCCCTGCATCTACATGAAACCACCACACTAAGCAGATTATAGATCATATTTTAAGAAGGAACATATGATCAGCTGAACTTCTTACCATCTAGGTCATGGCTTTGGGAATTACTTGTCCACCTTCGATAGCTCAGTTGGTAGAGCGGAGGACTGTAGGTTATAATTGTAGCAATCCTTAGGTCGCTGGTTCAAATCCGGCTCGAAGGAATGTATTTTTTCTTTTGGCTTGCTCCAACTTTTGACAGCAGTGCACTTTGACTTGTGTTTGACAAACATATTATCTTTCCCTGAGATCGCCAAATTCATAACTTGTTGACCTTCCATAGGACAGTTGGTAAAGTCGCGGAGAGTATTTGAAATTGCAACAATCCTTATGTCACTGGCTCACACTGGCTCAAAGGAGGATAACTTTTTCAGCGGTTTTTGACAGCAGTGCACTTTAACTTGACAATCAAATCAATCAAATATTTTTATAAAGTCCTTCTTTCATCAGCTGATGTCACAAAGTGCTGTACAGAAACCCAGCCTACAACCCCAAACAGCAAGCAATGCAGGTGTAGAAGCACGGTGGCTAGAAAAAACTCCCTAGAAAGGCCAAAAACCTAGGAAAAAACCTAGAGAGGAACCAGGCTGTCAGTCATCGTCTGGCTGTTCCGGGTATCGATTATAACAAAACATGGCCAAGATGTTCAAATGTTCATAGACGACCAGCAGTTTGAAAAAATAATAATCACAGTGGTTGTTGAGGGTGCAACAGGTCAGCACATCAGAAGTAAATGTCAGTTGGCTTTTCATAGCTGATTATTCAGAGTATCTCTACTCTGCTCTACCTGCTGTCTCTAGAGAGTTTAAAACAACAGGTCTGGGACAGGTCGCACGTCCGGTGAACCGGTCAGGGTTCCATAGCCGCAAGCAGAACACTTGAAACTGGAGCAGCAGCACAACCAGGTGGACTGGGGACAGCAAGGAGTCATCAGGCCGGGAAGACCTGAAGCATGGTCTTAGGGCTCAGGTCCTTCTCCAAGAGAAAGAAAGAGCAAAGAAGAGAGAAAGAGAGAGAGAATTAGAGAGAGCATGCATAAATAGACACAGGACACCGGAAAAGACAGGAGAAATACTCTAGCTATAACAGACTGACCCCAGCCCCCCGACACACAAACTACTGCAGCATAAATACTGGAGGCTGAGACAGGAGGGGTCGGGAGAAACTGTGGCCCCGTCCGACGATACCCCTGGTCAGGGCCTAACAGGCAGGATATAACCCCACACACTTTGCCAAAGCACAGCCCCCACGCCACTAGAGCGATATCTTCAACCACCGACTTACCATCCTGAGACAAGGGCAAAAAAAGCATTCATTACCCTCGGCTCACTTTTTCACTATCCCCAAATGCAACTACTGGCATTCTAAGGGGATGTAGCTCAGCGCAAGAGCGAATGCTTTGCATGTATGAGGACATCAGATCAATCCCCTGCATCTACATGAAACCACCACACTAAGCAGATTATAGATCATATTTTAAGAAGGAACATATGATCAGCTGAACTTCTTACCATCTAGGTCATGGCTTTGGGAATTACTTGTCCACCTTCGATAGCTCAGTTGGTAGAGCGGAGGACTGTAGGTTATAATTGTAGCAATCCTTAGGTCGCTGGTTCAAATCCGGCTCGAAGGAATGTATTTTTTCTTGTGGCTTGCTCCAACTTTTGACAGCAGTGCACTTTGACTTGTGTTTGACAAACATATTATCTTTCCCTGAGATCGCCAAATTCATAACTTGTTGACCTTCCATAGGACAGTTGGTAAAGTCGCGGAGAGTATTTGAAATTGCAACAATCCTTATGTCACTGGCTCACACTGGCTCAAAGGAGGATAACTTTTTCAGCGGTTTTTGACAGCAGTGCACTTTAACTTGACAATCAAATCAATCAAATATTTTTATAAAGTCCTTCTTTCATCAGCTGATGTCACAAAGTGCTGTACAGAAACCCAGCCTACAACCCCAAACAGCAAGCAATGCAGGTGTAGAAGCACGGTGGCTAGAAAAAACTCCCTAGAAAGGCCAAAAACCTAGGAAAAAACCTAGAGAGGAACCAGGCTGTGAGGGGTGGCCAGTCATCGTCTGGCTGTTCCGGGTATCGATTATAACAAAACATGGCCAAGATGTTCAAATGTTCATAGACGACCAGCAGTTTGAAAAAATAATAATCACAGTGGTTGTTGAGGGTGCAACAGGTCAGCACATCAGAAGTAAATGTCAGTTGGCTTTTCATAGCTGATTATTCAGAGTATCTCTACCACACCTGCTGTCTCTAGAGAGTTTAAAACAACAGGTCTGGGACAGGTCGCACGTCCGGTTAACCGGTCAGGGTTCCATAGCCGCAAACAGAACACTTGAAACTGGAGCAGCAGCACAACCAGGTGGACTGGGGACAGCAAGGAGTCATCAGGCCGGGAAGACCTGAAGCATGGTTTTAGGGCTCAGGTCCTTCTCCAAGAGAAAGAAAGAGCAAAGAAGAGAGAAAGAGAGAGAATTAGAGAGAGCATGCATAAATAGACACAGGACACCGGATAAGACAGGAGAAATACTCTAGCTATAACAGACTGACCCCAGCCCCCCGCCACACAAACTACTGCAACATAAATACTGGAGGCTGAGACAGGAGGGGTCGGGAGAAACTGTGGCCCCGTCCGACGATACCCCCGGTCAGGGCCTAACAGGCAGGATATAACCCCACACACTTTGCCAAAGCACAGCCCCCACGCCACTAGAGCGATATCTTCAACCACCGACTTACCATCCTGAGACAAGGGCAAAAAAAGCATTCATTACCCTCGGCTCACTTTTTCACTATCCCCAAATGCAACTACTGGCATTCTAAGGGGATGTAGCTCAGCGCAAGAGCGAATGCTTTGCATGTATGAGGCCATCAGATCAATCCCCTGCATCTACATGAAACCACCACACTAAGCAGATTATAGATCATATTTTAAGAAGGAACATATGATCAGCTGAACTTCTTATCATCTAGATCATGGCTTTAGGAATTACTTGTCCACCTTCGATAGCTCAGTTGGTAGAGCGGAGGACTGTAGGTAATAATTGTAGCAATCCTTAGGTCGCTGGTTCAATTCCGGCTCGAAGGAAATCATTTTTTCTTGTGGCTTGCTCCAACTTTTGACAGCAGTGCACTTTGACTTGTGTTTGACAAACATATTATCTTTCCCTGAGATCACTGAATTCATAACTTGTTGACCTTCCATAGGACAGTTGGCAAAGTCGCGGAGTGTATTTGAAATTGCAACAATCCTTATGTCACTGGCTCACACTGGCTCAAAGGAGGATAACTTTTTCAGCGGTTTTTGACAGCAGTGCACTTTAACTTGACAATCAAATCAATCAAATATTTTTAGAAAGTCTTTCTTTCATCAGCTGATGTCACAAAGTGCTGTACAGAAACCCAGCCTAAAACCCCAAACCGCAAGCAATGCAGGTGTAGAAGCACGGTGGCTAGGAAAAACACCCTAGAAAGGCCAAAACCTAGGAAAAAAGCTAGAGAGGAACCAGGCTGTGAGGGGTGACCAGTCATCGTCTGGCTGTTCCGGGTATCGATTATAACAAAACATGGCCAAGATGTTCAAATGTTCATAGATGACCAGCAGGGTCAAAAAATAATAATCACAGTGGTTGTTGAGGGTGCAACAGGTCAGCACATCAGAAGTAAATGTCAGTTGGCTTTTCATAGCTGATTATTCAGAGTATCTCTACCACACCTGCTGTCTCTAGAGAGTTTAAAACAACAGGTCTGGGACAGGTCGCACGTCCGGTGAACCGGTCAGGGTTCCATAGCCGCAAACAGAACACTTGAAACTGGAGCAGCAGCACAACCAGGTGGACTGGGGACAGCAAGGAGTCATCAGGCCGGGAAGACCTGAAGCATGGTCTTAGGGCTCAGGTCCTTCTCCAAGAGAAAGAAAGAGCAAATAAGAGAGAAAGAGAGAGAGAATTAGAGAGAGCATGCATAAATAGACACAGGACACCGGATAAGACAGGAGAAATACTCTAGCTATAACAGACTGACCCCAGCCCCCCGACACACAAACTACTGCAGCATAAATACTGGAGGCTGAGACAGGAGGGGTCGGGAGAAACTGTGGCCCCGTCCGACGATACCCCTGGTCAGGGCCTAACAGGCAGGATATAACCCCACACACTTTGCCAAAGCACAGCCCCCACGCCACTAGAGCGATATCTTCAACCACCGACTTACCATCCTGAGACAAGGGCAAAAAAAGCATTCATTACCCTCGGCTCACTTTTTCACTATCCCCAAATGCAACTACTGGCATTCTAAGGGGATGTAGCTCAGCGCAAGAGCGAATGCTTTGCATGTATGAGGACATCAGATCAATCCCCTGCATCTACATGAAACCACCACACTAAGCAGATTATAGATCATATTTTAAGAAGGAACATATGATCAGCTGAACTTCTTACCATCTAGGTCATGGCTTTGGGAATTACTTGTCCACCTTCGATAGCTCAGTTGGTAGAGCGGAGGACTGTAGGTTATAATTGTAGCAATCCTTAGGTCGCTGGTTCAAATCCGGCTCGAAGGAATGTATTTTTTCTTTTGGCTTGCTCCAACTTTTGACAGCAGTGCACTTTGACTTGTGTTTGACAAACATATTATCTTTCCCTGAGATCGCCAAATTCATAACTTGTTGACCTTCCATAGGACAGTTGGTAAAGTCGCGGAGAGTATTTGAAATTGCAACAATCCTTATGTCACTGGCTCACACTGGCTCAAAGGAGGATAACTTTTTCAGCGGTTTTTGACAGCAGTGCACTTTAACTTGACAATCAAATCAATCAAATATTTTTATAAAGTCCTTCTTTCATCAGCTGATGTCACAAAGTGCTGTACAGAAACCCAGCCTACAACCCCAAACAGCAAGCAATGCAGGTGTAGAAGCACGGTGGCTAGAAAAAACTCCCTAGAAAGGCCAAAAACCTAGGAAAAAACCTAGAGAGGAACCAGGCTGTCAGTCATCGTCTGGCTGTTCCGGGTATCGATTATAACAAAACATGGCCAAGATGTTCAAATGTTCATAGACGACCAGCAGTTTGAAAAAATAATAATCACAGTGGTTGTTGAGGGTGCAACAGGTCAGCACATCAGAAGTAAATGTCAGTTGGCTTTTCATAGCTGATTATTCAGAGTATCTCTACTCTGCTCTACCTGCTGTCTCTAGAGAGTTTAAAACAACAGGTCTGGGACAGGTCGCACGTCCGGTGAACCGGTCAGGGTTCCATAGCCGCAAGCAGAACACTTGAAACTGGAGCAGCAGCACAACCAGGTGGACTGGGGACAGCAAGGAGTCATCAGGCCGGGAAGACCTGAAGCATGGTCTTAGGGCTCAGGTCCTTCTCCAAGAGAAAGAAAGAGCAAAGAAGAGAGAAAGAGAGAGAGAATTAGAGAGAGCATGCATAAATAGACACAGGACACCGGAAAAGACAGGAGAAATACTCTAGCTATAACAGACTGACCCCAGCCCCCCGACACACAAACTACTGCAGCATAAATACTGGAGGCTGAGACAGGAGGGGTCGGGAGAAACTGTGGCCCCGTCCGACGATACCCCTGGTCAGGGCCTAACAGGCAGGATATAACCCCACACACTTTGCCAAAGCACAGCCCCCACGCCACTAGAGCGATATCTTCAACCACCGACTTACCATCCTGAGACAAGGGCAAAAAAAGCATTCATTACCCTCGGCTCACTTTTTCACTATCCCCAAATGCAACTACTGGCATTCTAAGGGGATGTAGCTCAGCGCAAGAGCGAATGCTTTGCATGTATGAGGACATCAGATCAATCCCCTGCATCTACATGAAACCACCACACTAAGCAGATTATAGATCATATTTTAAGAAGGAACATATGATCAGCTGAACTTCTTACCATCTAGGTCATGGCTTTGGGAATTACTTGTCCACCTTCGATAGCTCAGTTGGTAGAGCGGAGGACTGTAGGTTATAATTGTAGCAATCCTTAGGTTGCTGGTTCAAATCCGGCTCGAAGGAATGTATTTTTTCTTGTGGCTTGCTCCAACTTTTGACAGCAGTGCACTTTGACTTGTGTTTGACAAACATATTATCTTTCCCTGAGATCGCCAAATTCATAACTTGTTGACCTTCCATAGGACAGTTGGTAAAGTCGCGGAGAGTATTTGAAATTGCAACAATCCTTATGTCACTGGCTCACACTGGCTCAAAGGAGGATAACTTTTTCAGCGGTTTTTGACAGCAGTGCACTTTAACTTGACAATCAAATCAATCAAATATTTTTATAAAGTCCTTCTTTCATCAGCTGATGTCACAAAGTGCTGTACAGAAACCCAGCCTACAACCCCAAACAGCAAGCAATGCAGGTGTAGAAGCACGGTGGCTAGAAAAAACTCCCTAGAAAGGCCAAAAACCTAGGAAAAAACCTAGAGAGGAACCAGGCTGTGAGGGGTGGCCAGTCATCGTCTGGCTGTTCCGGGTATCGATTATAACAAAACATGGCCAAGATGTTCAAATGTTCATAGACGACCAGCAGTTTGAAAAAATAATAATCACAGTGGTTGTTGAGGGTGCAACAGGTCAGCACATCAGAAGTAAATGTCAGTTGGCTTTTCATAGCTGATTATTCAGAGTATCTCTACCACACCTGCTGTCTCTAGAGAGTTTAAAACAACAGGTCTGGGACAGGTCGCACGTCCGGTTAACCGGTCAGGGTTCCATAGCCGCAGGCAGAACACTTGAAACTGGAGCAGCAGCACAACCAGGTGGACTGGGGACAGCAAGGAGTCATCAGGCCGGGAAGACCTGAAGCATGGTCTTAGGGCTCAGGTCCTTCTCCAAGAGAAAGAAAGAGCAAAGAAGAGAGAAAGAGAGAGAATTAGAGAGAGCATGCATAAATAGACACAGGACACCGGATAAGACAGGAGAAATACTCTAGCTATAACAGACTGACCCCAGCCCCCCGCCACACAAACTACTGCAACATAAATACTGGAGGCTGAGACAGGAGGGGTCGGGAGAAACTGTGGCCCCGTCCGACGATACCCCCGGTCAGGGCCTAACAGGCAGGATATAACCCCACACACTTTGCCAAAGCACAGCCCCCACGCCACTAGAGCGATATCTTCAACCACCGACTTACCATCCTGAGACAAGGGCAAAAAAAGCATTCATTACCCTCGGCTCACTTTTTCACTATCCCCAAATGCAACTACTGGCATTCTAAGGGGATGTAGCTCAGCGCAAGAGCGAATGCTTTGCATGTATGAGGACATCAGATCAATCCCCTGCATCTACATGAAACCACCACACTAAGCAGATTATAGATCATATTTTAAGAAGGAACATATGATCAGCTGAACTTCTTATCATCTAGGTCATGGCTTTAGGAATTACTTGTCCACCTTCGATAGCTCAGTTGGTAGAGCGGAGGACTGTAGGTAATAATTGTAGCAATCCTTAGGTCGCTGGTTCAATTCCGGCTCGAATGAAATCATTTTTTCTTGTGGCTTGCTCCAACTTTTGACAGCAGTGCACTTTGACTTGTGTTTGACAAACATATTATCTTTCCCTGAGATCACTGAATTCATAACTTGTTGACCTTCCATAGGACAGTTGGCAAAGTCGCGGAGTGTATTTGAAATTGCAACAATCCTTATGTCACTGGCTCACACTGGCTCAAAGGAGGATAACTTTTTCAGCGGTTTTTGACAGCAGTGCACTTTAACTTGACAATCAAATCAATCAAATATTTTTATAAAGTCTTTCTTTCATCAGCTGATGTCACAAAGTGCTGTACAGAAACCCAGCCTAAAACCCCAAACCGCAAGCAATGCAGGTGTAGAAGCACGGTGGCTAGGAAAAACACCCTAGAAAGGCCAAAACCTAGGAAAAAAGCTAGAGAGGAACCAGGCTGTGAGGGGTGGCCAGTCATCGTCTGGCTGTTCCGGGTATCGATTATAACAAAACATGGCCAAGATGTTCAAATGTTCATAGACGACCAGCAGTTTGAAAAAATAATAATCACAGTGGTTGTTGAGGGTGCAACAGGTCAGCACATCAGAAGTAAATGTCAGTTGGCTTTTCACAGCTGATTATTCAGAGCATCTCTACCACACCTGCTGTCTCTAGAGAGGTTAAAACAACAGGTCCAGGACAGGTCGCACGTCCGGTGAACCGGTCAGGGTTCCATAGCAGCAGGCAGAACACTTGAAACTGGAGCAGCAGCACAACCAGGTGGACTGGGGACAGCAAGGAGTCATCAGGCCGGGAAGACCTGAAGCATGGTCTTAGGGCTCAGGTCCTTCTCCAAGAGAAAGAAAGAGCAAAGAAGAGAGAAAGAAAGAGAGAATTAGAGAGAGCATGCATAAATAGACACAAGACACCGGATAAGACAGGAGAAATACTCTAGCTATAACAGACTGACCCCAGCCCCCCGACACACAACTACTGCAGCATAAATACTTGAGGCTGAGACAGGAGGGGTCGGGAGAAACTGTGGCCCCGTCCGACGATACCCCCGGTCAGGGCCTAACAGGCAGGATATAACCCCACACACTTTGCCAAAGCACAGCCCCCACGCCACTAGAGCGATATCTTCAGTTTTAAGTTCCTCGGCATACACATCACAGACAAACTGAATTGGTCCACTCACACAGACAGCATCGTGAAGAAGGCGCAGCAGCGCCTCTTCAACCTCAGGAGGCTGAAGAAATTCGGCTTGTCACCAAAAGCACTCACAAACTTCTACAGATGCACAATCGAGAGCATCCTGGCGGGCTGTATCACCGCCTGGTATGGCAACTGCACCGCCCTCAACCGTAAGGCTCTCCAGAGGGAAGTGAGGTCTGCACAACGCATCACCGGGGGCAAACTACCTGCCCTCCAGGACACCTACACCACCCGATGTCACAGGAAGGCCATAAAGATCATCAAGGACATCAACCACCCGAGCCACTGCCTGTTCACCCCGCTATCATCCAGAAGGCGAGGTCAGTACAGGTGCATCAAAGCTGGGACCGAGAGACTGTAAAACAGCTTCTATCTCAAGGCCATCAGACTGTTAAACAGCCACCACTAACACTGAGTGGCTGCTGCCAACACACTGACACTGACTCAACTCCAGCCACTTTAATAATGGGAATTGATGGGAAATGATGTAAATATATCACTAGCCACTTTAAACAATGCTACCTTATATAATGTTACTTACCCTACATTATTCATCTCATATGCATACGTATATACTGTACTCTATATCATCGACTGTATCCTTATGTAATACATGTATCACTAGCCACTTTAAACTATGCCACTTTGTTTACATACTCATCTCATTTGTACATACTGTACTCGATACCATCTACTGTATCTTGCCTATGCTGCTCTGTACCATCACTCATTCATATATCCTTATGTACATATTCTTTATCCCCTTACACTGTGTACAAGACAGTAGTTTTGGAATTGTTAGTTAGATTACTTGTTATTACTGCATTGTCGGAACTAGAAGCACAAGCATTTCGCTACACTCGCATTAACATCTGCTAACCATGTGTATGTGACAAATAAAATTTGATTTGATTTGATTTGATTCAACCACCGACTTACCATCCTGAGACAAGGGCAAAAAAAGCATTCATTACCATCGGCTCACTTTTTCACTATCCCCAAATGCAACTACTGGCATTCTAAGGGGATGTAGCTCAGCGCAAGAGCGAATACTTTGCATGTATGAGGACATCGGATCAATCCCCTGCATCTCCATGAAACCACCACACTAAGCAGATTATAGATCATAGTTTAAGAAGGAACATATGATCAGCTGAACTTATTACCATCTAGGTCATGGCTTTCGGAGTTACTTGTCCACCTTCGATAGCTCAGTTGGTAGAGCGGAGGACTGTAGGTGATAATTGTAGCAATCCTTAGGTCGCTGGTTCAAATCCGGCTCGAAGGAAACAATTTTTTCTTGTGGCTTGCTCCAACTTTTGACAGCAGTGCACTTTGAGTTGTGTTTGACAAACATATTATCTTTCCCTGAGATCGCCGAATTCATAACTTGTTGACCTTCCATAGGACAGTTGGTAAAGTCCCGGAGTGAATTTGAAATTGCAACAATCCTTATGTCACTGGCTCACACTGGCTCAAAGGAGGATAACTTTTTCAGCGGTTTTTGACAGCAGTGCACTTTAACTTGACAATCAAATCAATCAAATATTTTTATAAAGTCCTTCTTTCATCAGCTGATGTCACAAAGTGCTGTACAGAAACCCAGCCTACAACCACAAACAGCAAGCAATGCAGGTGTAGAAGCACGGTGGCTAGGAAAAACTCCCTAGAAAGGCCAAAACCTAGGAAAAAACCTAGAGAGGAACCAGGCTGTGAGGGGTGGCCAGTCATCGTCTGGCTGTTCCGGGTATCGATTATAACAAAACATGGCCAAGATGTTCAAATGTTCATAGATGACCAGCAGGGTCAAAAAATAATAATCACAGTGGTTGTTGAGGGTGCAACAGGTCAGCACATCAGAAGTAAATGTCAGTTGGCTTTTCATAGCTGATTATTCAGAGTATCTCTACCACACCTGCTGTCTCTAGAGAGTTTAAAACAACAGGTCTGGGACAGGTCGCACGTCCGGTGAACCGGTCAGGGTTCCATAGCAGCAGGCAGAACACTTGAAACTGGAGCAGCAGCACAACCAGGTGGACTGGGGACAGCAAGGAGTCATCAGGCCGGGAAGACCTGAAGCATGGTCTTAGGGCTCAGGTCCTTCTCCAAGAGAAAGAAAGAGCAAAGAAGAGAGAAAGAAAGAGAGAATTAGAGAGAGCATGCATAAATAGACACAGGACACCGGATAAGACAGGAGAAATACTCTAGCTATAACAGACTGACCCCAACCCCCCGACACACAAACTACTGCAGCATAAATACTTGAGGCTGAGACAGGAGGGGTCGGGAGACACTGTGGCCCCGTCCGACGATACCCCCGGTCAGGGCCTAACAGGCAGGATATAACCCCACACACTTTGCCAAAGCACAGCCCCCACACCACTAGAGCGATATCTTCAACCACGGAGGACTGTAGGTGATAATTGTAGCAATCCTTAGGTCGCTGGTTCAAATCCGGCTCGAAGGAATGTCTTTTTTCTTGTGGCTTGCTCCAACTTTTGACAGCAGTGCACTTTGACTTGTGTTTGACAAACATATTATCTTTCCCTGAGATCGCCGAATTCATAACTTGTTGACCTTCCATAGGACAGTTGGTAAAGTCGCGTATATATTTGGAGTGTATTTGAAATTGCAACAATCCTTATGTCACTGTCTCACACTGGCTCAAAGGAGGATAACTTTTTCAGTGGTTTTTGACAGCAGTGCACTTTAACTTGACAATCAAATCAATCAAATATTTTTATAAAGTCCTTCTTTCATCAGCTGATGTCACAAAGTGCTGTACAGAAACCCAGCCTACAACCCCAAACAGCAAGCAATGCAGGTGTAGAAGCATGGTGGCTAGAAAAAACTCCCTAGAAAGGCCAAAACCTAGGAAAAAACCTAGAGAGGAACCAGGCTGTGAGGGGTGGCCAGTCATCGTCTGGCTGTTCCGGGTATCGATTATAACAAAACATGGCCAAGATGTTCAAATGTTCATAGATGACCAGCAGGGTCAAAAAATAATAATCACAGTGGTTGTTGAGGGTGCAACAGGTCAGCACATCAGAAGTAAATGTCAGTTGGCTTTTCATAGCTGATTATTCAGAGTATCTCTACCACACCTGCTGTCTCTAGAGAGTTTAAAACAACAGGTCTGGGACAGGTCGCACGTCCGGTGAACAGGTCAGGGTTCCATAGCAGCAGGCAGAACACTTGAAACTGGAGCAGCAGCACAACCAGGTGGACTGGGGACAGCAAGGAGTCATCAGGCCGGGAAGACCTGAAGCATGGTCTTAGGGCTCAGGTCCTTCTCCAAGAGAAAGAAAGAGCAAAGAAGAGAGAAAGAAAGAGAGAATTAGAGAGAGCATGCATAAATAGACACAGGACACCGGATAAGACAGGAGAAATACTCTAGCTATAACAGACTGACCCCAACCCCCCGACACACAAACTACTGCAGCATAAATACTTGAGGCTGAGACAGGAGGGGTCGGGAGACACTGTGGCCCCGTCCGACGATACCCCCGGTCAGGGCCTAACAGGCAGGATATAACCCCACACACTTTGCCAAAGCACAGCCCCCACACCACTAGAGCAATATCTTCAACCACCGACTTACCATCCTGAGACAAGGGCAAAAAAAGCATTCATCACCCTCGGCACACTTTTTCACTATCCCCAAATGCAACTACTGGCATTCTAAGGGGATGTAGCTCAGCGCAAGAGCGAATACTTTGCATGTATGAGGACATCAGATCAATCCCCTGCATCTACATGAAACCACCACACTAAGCAGATTATAGATCATAGTTTAAGAAGGAACATATGATCAGCTGAACTTATTACCATCTAGGTCATGGCTTTTGGAGTTACTTGTCCACCTTCGATAGCTCAGTTGGTAGAGCGGAGGACTGTAGGTGATAATTGTAGCAATCCTTAGGTCGCTGGTTCAAATCCGGCTCGAAGGAATGTATTTTTTTTTGTGGCTTGCTCCAACTTTTGACAGCAGTGCACTTTGACTTGTGTTTGACAAACATATTATCTTTCCCTGAGATCGCCAAAATCATAACTTGTTGACCTTCCATAGGACAGTTGGTAAAGTCGCGGAGTGTATTTGAAATTACAACAATCCTTATGTCACTGGCTCACACTGGCTCAAAGGAGAATAACTTTTTCAGCGGTTTTTGACAGCAGTGCACTTTAACTTGACAATCAAATCAATCAAATATTTTTATAAAGTCCTTCTTTCATCAGCTGATGTCACAAAGTGCTGTACAGAAACCCAGCCTACAACCCCAAACAGCAAGCAATGCAGGTGTAGAAGCACGGTGGCTAGGAAAAACTCCCTAGAAAGGCCAAAACCTAGGAAAAAACCTAGAGAGGAATCAGGCTGTGAGGGGTGGCCAGTCATCGTCTGGCTGTGCCGGGTATCGATTATAACAAAACATGGCCAAGATGTTCAAATGTTCAAAGATGACCAGCAGGGTCAAAAAATAATAATCACAGTGGTTGTTGAGGGTGCAACAGGTCAGCACATCAGAAGTAAATGTCAGTTGGCTTTTCACAGCTGATTATTCAGAGCATCTCTACCACACCTGCTGTCTCTAGAGAGGTTAAAACAACAGGTCCGGGACAGGTCGCACGTCCGGTGAACCGGTCAGGGTTCCATAGCAGCAGGCAGAACACTTGAAACTGGAGCAGCAGCACAACCAGGTGGACTGGGGACAGCAAGGAGTCATCAGGCCGGGAAGACCTGAAGCATGGTCTTAGGGCTCAGGTCCTTCTCCAAGAGAAAGAAAGAGCAAAGAAGAGAGAAAGAAAGAGAGAATTAGAGAGAGCATGCATAAATAGACACAAGACACCGGATAAGACAGGAGAAATACTCTAGCTATAACAGACTGACCCCAGCCCCCCGACACACAACTACTGCAGCATAAATACTTGAGGCTGAGACAGGAGGGGTCGGGAGAAACTGTGGCCCCGTCCGACGATACCCCCGGTCAGGGCCTAACAGGCAGGATATAACCCCACACACTTTGCCAAAGCACAGCCCCCACGCCACTAGAGCGATATCTTCAGTTTTAAGTTCCTCGGCATACACATCACAGACAAACTGAATTGGTCCACTCACACAGACAGCATCGTGAAGAAGGCGCAGCAGCGCCTCTTCAACCTCAGGAGGCTGAAGAAATTCGGCTTGTCACCAAAAGCACTCACAAACTTCTACAGATGCACAATCGAGAGCATCCTGGCGGGCTGTATCACCGCCTGGTATGGCAACTGCACCGCCCTCAACCGTAAGGCTCTCCAGAGGGAAGTGAGGTCTGCACAACGCATCACCGGGGGCAAACTACCTGCTCTCCAGGACACCTACACCACCCGATGTCACAGGAAGGCCATAAAGATCATCAAGGACATCAACCACCCGAGCCACTGCCTGTTCACCCCGCTATCATCCAGAAGGCGAGGTCAGTACAGGTGCATCAAAGCTGGGACCGAGAGACTGAAAAACAGCTTCTATCTCAAGGCCATCAGACTGTTAAACAGCCACCACTAACACTGAGTGGCTGCTGCCAACACACTGACACTGACTCAACTCCAGCCACTTTAATAATGGGAATTGATGGGAAATTATGTAAATATATCACTAGCCACTTTAAACAATGCTACCTTATATAATGTTACTTACCCTACATTATTCATCTCATATGCATACGTATATACTGTACTCTATATCATCGACTGTATCCTTATGTAATACATGTATCACTAGCCACTTTAAACTATGCCACTTTGTTTACATACTCATCTCATTTGTACATACTGTACTCGATACCATCTACTGTATCTTGCCTATGCTGCTCTGTACCATCACTCATTCATATATCCTTATGTACATATTCTTTATCCCCTTACACTGTGTACAAGACAGTAGTTTTGGAATTGTTAGTTAGATTACTTGTTATTACTGCATTGTCGGAACTAGAAGCACAAGCATTTCGCTACACTCGCATTAACATCTGCTAACCATGTGTATGTGACAAATAAAATTTGATTTGATTTGATTTGATTCAACCACCGACTTACCATCCTGAGACAAGGGCAAAAAAAGCATTCATTACCATCGGCTCACTTTTTCACTATCCCCAAATGCAACTACTGGCATTCTAAGGGGATGTAGCTCAGCGCAAGAGCGAATACTTTGCATGTATGAGGACATCGGATCAATCCCCTGCATCTCCATGAAACCACCACACTAAGCAGATTATAGATCATAGTTTAAGAAGGAACATATGATCAGCTGAACTTATTACCATCTAGGTCATGGCTTTTTGAGTTACTTGTCCACCTTCGATAGCTCAGTTGGTAGAGCGGAGGACTGTAGGTGATAATTGTAGCAATCCTTAGGTCGCTGGTTCAAATCCGGCTCGAAGGAAACAATTTTTTCTTGTGGCTTGCTCCAACTTTTGACAGCAGTGCACTTTGAGTTGTGTTTGACAAACATATTATCTTTCCCTGAGATCGCCGAATTCATAACTTGTTGACCTTCCATAGGACAGTTGGTAAAGTCCCGGAGTGAATTTGAAATTGCAACAATCCTTATGTCACTGGCTCACACTGGCTCAAAGGAGGATAACTTTTTCAGCGGTTTTTGACAGCAGTGCACTTTAACTTGACAATCAAATCAATCAAATATTTTTATAAAGTCTTTCTTTCATCAGCTGATGTCACAAAGTGCTGTACAGAAACCCAGCCTACAACCCCAAACAGCAAGCAATGCAGGTGTAGAAGCACGGTGGCTAGAAAAAACTCCCTAGAAAGGCCAAAACCTAGGAAAAAACCTAGAGAGGAACCAGGCTGTGAGGGGTGGCCAGTCATCGTCTGGCTGTTCCGGGTATCGATTATAACAAAACATGGCCAAGATGTTCAAATGTTCATAGATGACCAGCAGGGTCAAAAAATAATAATCACAGTGGTTGTTGAGAGTGCAACAGGTCAGCACATCAGAAGTAAATGTCAGTTGGCTTTTCACAGCTGATTATTCAGAGCATCTCTACCACACCTGCTGTCTCTAGAGAGTTTAAAACAACAGGTCCGGGACAGGTCGCACGTCCGGTGAACCGGTCAGGGTTCCATAGCAGCAGGCAGAACACTTGAAACTGGAGCAGCAGCACAACCAGGTGGACTGGGGACAGCAAGGAGTCATCAGGCCGGGAAGACCTGAAGCATGGTCTTAGGGATCAGGTCCTTCTCCAAGAGAAAGAAAGAGCAAAGAAGAGAGAAAGAAAGAGAGAATTAGAGAGAGCATGCATAAATAGACACAAGACACCGGATAAGACAGGAGAAATACTCTAGCTATAACAGACTGACACCAGCCCCCCGACACACAAACTACTGCAGCATAAATACTTGAGGCTGAGACAGGAGGGGTCGGGAGAAACTGTGGCCCCGTCCGACGATACCCCCGGTCAGGGCCTAACAGGCAGGATATAACCCCACACACTTTGCCAAAGCACAGCCCCTACGCCACTAGAGCGATATCTTCAGTTTTAAGTTCCTCGGCATACACATCACAGACAAACTGAATTGGTCCACTCACACAGACAGCATCGTGAAGAAGGCGCAGCAGCGCCTCTTCAACCTCAGGAGGCTGAAGAAATTCGGCTTGTCACCAAAAGCACTCACAAACTTCTACAGATGCACAATCGAGAGCATCCTGGCGGGCTGTATCACCGCCTGGTATGGCAACTGCACCGCCCTCAACCGTAAGGCTCTCCAGAGGGAAGTGAGGTCTGCACAACGCATCACCGGGGGCAAACTACCTGCCCTCCAGGACACCTACACCACCCGATGTCACAGGAAGGCCATAAAGATCATCAAGGACATCAACCACCCGAGCCACTGCCTGTTCACCCCGCTATCATCCAGAAGGCGAGGTCAGTACAGGTGCATCAAAGCTGGGACCGAGAGACTGTAAAACAGCTTCTATCTCAAGGCCATCAGACTGTTAAACAGCCACCACTAACACTGAGTGGCTGCTGCCAACACACTGACACTGACTCAACTCCAGCCACTTTAATAATGGGAATTGATGGGAAATGATGTAAATATATCACTAGCCACTTTAAACAATGCTACCTTATATAATGTTACTTACCCTACATTATTCATCTCATATGCATACGTATATACTGTACTCTATATCATCGACTGTATCCTTATGTAATACATGTATCACTAGCCACTTTAAACTATGCCACTTTGTTTACATACTCATCTCATTTGTACATACTGTACTCGATACCATCTACTGTATCTTGCCTATGCTGCTCTGTACCATCACTCATTCATATATCCTTATGTACATATTCTTTATCCCCTTACACTGTGTACAAGACAGTAGTTTTGGAATTGTTAGTTAGATTACTTGTTATTACTGCATTGTCGGAACTAGAAGCACAAGCATTTCGCTACACTCGCATTAACATCTGCTAACCATGTGTATGTGACAAATAAAATTTGATTTGATTTGATTTGATTCAACCACCGACTTACCATCCTGAGACAAGGGCAAAAAAAGCATTCATTACCATCGGCTCACTTTTTCACTATCCCCAAATGCAACTACTGGCATTCTAAGGGGATGTAGCTCAGCGCAAGAGCGAATACTTTGCATGTATGAGGACATCGGATCAATCCCCTGCATCTCCATGAAACCACCACACTAAGCAGATTATAGATCATAGTTTAAGAAGGAACATATGATCAGCTGAACTTATTACCATCTAGGTCATGGCTTTCGGAGTTACTTGTCCACCTTCGATAGCTCAGTTGGTAGAGCGGAGGACTGTAGGTGATAATTGTAGCAATCCTTAGGTCACTGGTTCAAATCCGGCTCGAAGGAAACAATTTTTTCTTGTGGCTTGCTCCAACTTTTGACAGCAGTGCACTTTGACTTGTGTTTGACAAACATATTATCTTTCCCTGAGATCGCCGAATTCATAACTTGTTGACCTTCCATAGGACAGTTGGTAAAGTCCCGGAGTGAATTTGAAATTGCAACAATCCTTATGTCACTGGCTCACACTGGCTCAAAGGAGGATAACTTTTTCAGCGGTTTTTGACAGCAGTGCACTTTAACTTGACAATCAAATCAATCAAATATTTTTATAAAGTCCTTCTTTCATCAGCTGATGTCACAAAGTGCTGTACAGAAACCCAGCCTACAACCCCAAACAGCAAGCAATGCAGGTGTAGAAGCACGGTGGCTAGAAAAAACTCCCTAGAAAGGCCAAAACCTAGGAAAAAACCTAGAGAGGAACCAGGCTGTGAGGGGTGGCCAGTCATCGTCTGGCTGTTCCGAGTATCGATTATAACAAAACATGGCCAAGATGTTCAAATGTTCATAGATGACCAGCAGGGTCAAAAAATAATAATCACAGTGGTTGTTGAGAGTGCAACAGGTCAGCACATCAGAAGTAAATGTCAGTTGGCTTTTCACAGCTGATTATTTAGAGCATCTCTACCACACCTGCTGTCTCTAGAGAGTTTAAAACAACAGGTCCGGGACAGGTCGCACGTCCGGTGAACCGGTCAGGGTTCCATAGCAGCAGGCAGAACACTTGAAACTGGAGCAGCAGCACAACCAGGTGGACTGGGGACAGCAAGGAGTCATCAGGCCGGGAAGACCTGAAGCATGGTCTTAGGGATCAGGTCCTTCTCCAAGAGAAAGAAAGAGCAAAGAAGAGAGAAAGAAAGAGAGAATTAGAGAGAGCATGCATAAATAGACACAAGACACCGGATAAGACAGGAGAAATACTCTAGCTATAACAGACTGACCCCAGCCCCCCGACACACAAACTACTGCAGCATAAATACTTGAGGCTGAGACAGGAGGGGTCGGGAGAAACTGTGGCCCCGTCCGACGATACCCCCGGTCAGGGCCTAACAGGCAGGATATAACCCCACACACTTTGCCAAAGCACAGCCCCCACGCCACTAGAGCGATATCTTCAGTTTTAAGTTCCTCGGCATACACATCACAGACAAACTGAATTGGTCCACTCACACAGACAGCATCGTGAAGAAGGCGCAGCAGCGCCTCTTCAACCTCAGGAGGCTGAAGAAATTCGGCTTGTCACCAAAAGCACTCACAAACTTCTACAGATGCACAATCGAGAGCATCCTGGCGGGCTGTATCACCACCTGGTATGGCAACTGCACCGCCCTCAACCGTAAGGCTCTCCAGAGGGAAGTGAGGTCAGCACAACGCATCACCGGGGGCAAACTACCTGCCCTCCAGGACACCTACACCACCCGATGTCACAGGAAGGCCATAAAGATCATCAAGGACATCAACCACCCGAGCCACTGCCTGTTCACCCCGCTATCATCCAGAAGGCGAGGTCAGTACAGGTGCATCAAAGCTGGGACCGAGAGACTGAAAAACAGCTTCTATCTCAAGGCCATCAGACTGTTAAACAGCCACCACTAACACTGAGTGGCTGCTGCCAACACACTGACACTGACTCAACTCCAGCCACTTTAATAATGGGAATTGATGGGAAATGATGTAAATATATCACTAGCCACTTTAAACAATGCTACCTTATATAATGTTACTTACCCTACATTATTCATCTCATATGCATACGTATATACTGTACTCTATATCATCGACTGTATCCTTATGTAATACATGTATCACTAGCCACTTTAAACTATGCCACTTTGTTTACATACTCATCTCATTTGTACATACTGTACTCGATACCATCTACTGTATCTTGCCTATGCTGCTCTGTACCATCACTCATTCATATATCCTTATGTACATATTCTTTATCCCCTTACACTGTGTACAAGACAGTAGTTTTGGAATTGTTAGTTAGATTACTTGTTATTACTGCATTGTCGGAACTAGAAGCACAAGCATTTCGCTACACTCGCATTAACATCTGCTAACCATGTGTATGTGACAAATAAAATTTGATTTGATTTGATTTGATTCAACCACCGACTTACCATCCTGAGACAAGGGCAAAAAAAGCATTCATTACCATCGGCTCACTTTTTCACTATCCCCAAATGCAACTACTGGCATTCTAAGGGGATGTAGCTCAGCGCAAGAGCGAATACTTTGCATGTATGAGGACATCGGATCAATCCCCTGCATCTCCATGAAACCACCACACTAAGCAGATTATAGATCATAGTTTAAGAAGGAACATATGATCAGCTGAACTTATTACCATCTAGGTCATGGCTTTCGGAGTTACTTGTTCACCTTCGATAGCTCAGTTGGTAGAGCGGAGGACTGTAGGTGATAATTGTAGCAATCCTTAGGTCACTGGTTCAAATCCGGCTCGAAGGAAACAATTTTTTCTTGTGGCTTGCTCCAACTTTTGACAGCAGTGCACTTTGACTTGTGTTTGACAAACATATTATCTTTCCCTGAGATCGCCGAATTCATAACTTGTTGACCTTCCATAGGACAGTTGGTAAAGTCCCGGAGTGAATTTGAAATTGCAACAATCCTTATGTCACTGGCTCACACTGGCTCAAAGGAGGATAACTTTTTCAGCGGTTTTTGACAGCAGTGCACTTTAACTTGACAATCAAATCAATCAAATATTTTTATAAAGTCCTTCTTTCATCAGCTGATGTCACAAAGTGCTGTACAGAAACCCAGCCTACAACCCAAAACAGCAAGCAATGCAGGTGTAGAAGCACGGTGGCTAGAAAAAACTCCCTAGAAAGGCCAAAACCTAGGAAAAAACCTAGAGAGGAACCAGGCTGTGAGGGGTGGCCAGTCATCGTCTGGCTGTTCCGAGTATCGATTATAACAAAACATGGCCAAGATGTTCAAATGTTCATAGATGACCAGCAGGGTCAAAAAATAATAATCACAGTGGTTGTTGATAGTGCAACAGGTCAGCACATCAGAAGTAAATGTCAGTTGGCTTTTCACAGCTGATTATTTAGAGCATCTCTACCACACCTGCTGTCTCTAGAGAGTTTAAAACAACAGGTCCGGGACAGGTCGCACGTCCGGTGAACCGGTCAGGGTTCCATAGCAGCAGGCAGAACACTTGAAACTGGAGCAGCAGCACAACCAGGTGGACTGGGGACAGCAAGGAGTCATCAGGCCGGGAAGACCTGAAGCATGGTCTTAGGGATCAGGTCCTTCTCCAAGAGAAAGAAAGAGCAAAGAAGAGAGAAAGAAAGAGAGAATTAGAGAGAGCATGCATAAATAGACACAAGACACCGGATAAGACAGGAGAAATACTCTAGCTATAACAGACTGACCCCAGCCCCCCGACACACAAACTACTGCAGCATAAATACTTGAGGCTGAGACAGGAGGGGTCGGGAGAAACTGTGGCCCCGTCCGACGATACCCCCGGTCAGGGCCTAACAGGCAGGATATAACCCCACACACTTTGCCAAAGCACAGCCCCCACGCCACTAGAGCGATATCTTCAACCACCGACTTACCATCCTGAGACAAGGGCAAAAAAAGCATTCATTACCATCGGCTCACTTTTTCACTATCCCCAAATGCAACTACTGGCATTCTAAGGGGATGTAGCTCAGCGCAAGAGCGAATACTTTGCATGTATGAGGACATCGGATCAATCCCCTGCATTCTAAGGGGATGTAGCTCAGCGCAAGAGCGAATACTTTGCATGTATGAGGACATCTGATCAATCCCCTGCATCTCCATGAAACCACCACAGATTATAGATCATAGTTTAAGAAGGAACATATGATCAGCTGAACTTCTTACCATCTAGGTCATGGCTTTTGGAGTTACTTGTCCACCTGTAGGTGATAATTGTAGCAATCCTTAGGTCGCTGGTTCAAATCCGGCTCGAAGGAATGTATTTTTTCTTGTGGCTTGCTCCAACTTTTGACAGCAGTGCACTTTGACTTGTGTTTGACAAACATATTATCTTTCCCTGAGATCGCCAAATTCATAACTTGTTGACCTTCCATAGGACAGTTGGTAAAGTCGCGGAGTGTATTTGAAATTGCAACAATCCTTATGTCACTGGCTCACACTGGCTCAAAGGAGGATAACTTTTTCAGCGGTTTTTGACAGCAGTGCACTTTAACTTGCCAATCAAATCAATCAAATATTTTTATAAAGTCCTTCTTTCATCAGCTGATGTCACAAAGTGCTGTACAGAAACCCAACCTAAAACCCCAAACAGCAAGCAATGCAGGTGTAGAAGCACGGTGGCTAGGAAAAACTCCCTAGAAAGGCCAAAACCTAGGAAAAAACCTAGAGAGGAACCAGGCTGTGAGGGGTGGCCAGTCATCGTCTGGCTGTTCCGGGTATCGATTATAACAAAACATGGCCAAGATGTTCAAATGTTCATAGATGACCAGCAGGGTCAAAAAAATAATAATCACAGTGGTTGTTGAGGGTGCAACAGGTCAGCACATCAGAAGTAAATGTCAGTTGGCTTTTCATAGCTGATTATTCAGAGTATCTCTACCACACCTGCTGTCTCTAGAGAGTTTAAAACAACAGGTCTGGGACAGGTGGCATGTCCGGTGAACCGGTCAGGGTTCCATAGCAGCAGGCAGAACACTTGAAACTGGAGCAGCAGCACAACCAGGTGGACTGGGGACAGCAAGGAGTCATCAGGCCGGGAAGACCTGAAGCATGGTCTTAGGGATCAGGTCCTTCTCCAAGAGAAAGAAAGAGCAAAGAAGAGAGAAAGAGAGAGAGAATTAGAGAGAGCATGCATAAATGAGGACATCGGATCAATCCCCTGCATCTCCATGAAACCACCACACTAAGCAGATTATAGATCATAGTTTAAGAAGGAACATATGATCAGCTGAACTTCTTACCATCTAGGTCATGGCTTTTGGAGTTACTTGTCCACCTTCGATAGCTCAGTTGGTAGAGCGGAGGACTGTAGGTGATAATTGTAGCAATCCTTAGGTCGCTGGTTCAAATCCGGCTCGAAGGAATGTGTTTTTTCTTGTGGCTTGCTCCAACTTTTGACAGCAGTGCACTTTGACTTGTGTTTGACAAACATATTATCTTTCCCTGAGATCGCCGAATTCATAACTTGTTGACCTTCCATAGGACAGTTGGTAAAGTCGCGGAGTGTATTTGAAATTGCAACAATCCTTATGTCACTGGCTCACACTGGCTCAAAGGAGGATAACTTTTTCAGCGGTTTTTGACAGCAGTGCACTTTAACTTGACAGCAGTGCAATTTGACTTGTGTTTGACAAACATATTATCTTTCCCTGAGATCGCCGAATTCATAACTTGTTGACCTTCCATAGGACAGTTGGTAAAGTCGCGGAGTGTATTTGAAATTGCAACAATCCTTATGTCACTGGCTCACACTGGCTCAAAGGAGGATAACTTTTTCAGCGGTTTTCAGTGGTTTTTGACAGCAGTGCACTTTAACTTGCCAATCAAATCAATCAAATATTTTTATAAAGTCCTTCTTTCATCAGCTGATGTCACAAAGTGCTGTACAGAAACACAGCCCAATACCCCAAACAGCAAGCAATGCAGTTGTAGAAGCACGGTGGCTAGGAAAAACTCCCTAGAAAGGCCAAAACCTAGGAAAAAACCTAGAGAGGAACCAGGCTGTGAGGGGTGGCCAGTCATCGTCTGGCTGTTCCGGGTATCGATTATAACAAAACATGGCCAAGATGTTCAAATGTTCATAGATGACCAGCAGGGTCAAAAAATAATAATCACAGTGGTTGTTGAGGGTGCAACAGGTCAGCACATCAGAAGTAAATGTCAGTTGGCTTTTCATAGCTGATTATTCAGAGTATCTCTACCACACCTGCTGTCTCTAGAGAGTTTAAAACAACAGGTCTGGGACAGGTGGCATGTCCGGTGAACCGGTCAGGGTTCCATAGCAGCAGGCAGAACACTTGAAACTGGAGCAGCAGCACAACCAGGTGGACTGGGGACAGCAAGGAGTCATCAGGCCGGGAAGACCTGAAGCATGGTCTTAGGGATCAGGTCCTTCTCCAAGAGAAAGAAAGAGCAAAGAAGAGGGAAAGAGAGAGAGAATTAGAGAGAGCATGCATAAATAGACACAGGACACCGGATAAGACAGGAGAAATACTCTAGCTATAACAGACTGACCCCAGCCCCCCGACACACAAACTACTGCAGCATAAATACTGGAGGCTGAGACAGGAGGGGTCGGGAGAAACTGTGGCCCCGTCCGACGATACCCCCGGTCAGGGCCTAACAGGCAGGATATAACCCCACACACTTTGCCAAAGCACAGCCCCCACGCCACTAGAGCGATATCTTCAACCACCGACTTACCATCCTGAGACAAGGGCAAAAAAAGCATTCATTACCATCGGCTCACTTTTTCACTATCCCCAAATGCAACTACTGGCATTCTAAGGGGATGTAGCTCAGCGCAAGAGCGAATACTTTGCATGTATGAGGACATCGGATCAATCCCCTGCATTCTAAGGGGATGTAGCTCAGCGCAAGAGCGAATACTTTGCATGTATGAGGACATCTGATCAATCCCCTGCATCTCCATGAAACCACCACAGATTATAGATCATAGTTTAAGAAGGAACATATGATCAGCTGAACTTCTTACCATCTAGGTCATGGCTTTTGGAGTTACTTGTCCACCTGTAGGTGATAATTGTAGCAATCCTTAGGTCGCTGGTTCAAATCCGGCTCGAAGGAATGTATTTTTTCTTGTGGCTTGCTCCAACTTTTGACAGCAGTGCACTTTGACTTGTGTTTGACAAACATATTATCTTTCCCTGAGATCGCCAAATTCATAACTTGTTGACCTTCCATAGGACAGTTGGTAAAGTCGCGGAGTGTATTTGAAATTGCAACAATCCTTATGTCACTGGCTCACACTGGCTCAAAGGAGGATAACTTTTTCAGCGGTTTTTGACAGCAGTGCACTTTAACTTGCCAATCAAATCAATCAAATATTTTTATAAAGTCCTTCTTTCATCAGCTGATGTCACAAAGTGCTGTACAGAAACCCAACCTAAAACCCCAAACAGCAAGCAATGCAGGTGTAGAAGCACGGTGGCTAGGAAAAACTCCCTAGAAAGGCCAAAACCTAGGAAAAAACCTAGAGAGGAACCAGGCTGTGAGGGGTGGCCAGTCATCGTCTGGCTGTTCCGGGTATCGATTATAACAAAACATGGCCAAGATGTTCAAATGTTCATAGATGACCAGCAGGGTCAAAAAAATAATAATCACAGTGGTTGTTGAGGGTGCAACAGGTCAGCACATCAGAAGTAAATGTCAGTTGGCTTTTCATAGCTGATTATTCAGAGTATCTCTACCACACCTGCTGTCTCTAGAGAGTTTAAAACAACAGGTCTGGGACAGGTGGCATGTCCGGTGAACCGGTCAGGGTTCCATAGCAGCAGGCAGAACACTTGAAACTGGAGCAGCAGCACAACCAGGTGGACTGGGGACAGCAAGGAGTCATCAGGCCGGGAAGACCTGAAGCATGGTCTTAGGGATCAGGTCCTTCTCCAAGAGAAAGAAAGAGCAAAGAAGAGAGAAAGAGAGAGAGAATTAGAGAGAGCATGCATAAATGAGGACATCGGATCAATCCCCTGCATCTCCATGAAACCACCACACTAAGCAGATTATAGATCATAGTTTAAGAAGGAACATATGATCAGCTGAACTTCTTACCATCTAGGTCATGGCTTTTGGAGTTACTTGTCCACCTTCGATAGCTCAGTTGGTAGAGCGGAGGACTGTAGGTGATAATTGTAGCAATACTTAGGTCGCTGGTTCAAATCCGGCTCGAAGGAATGTGTTTTTTCTTGTGGCTTGCTCCAACTTTTGACAGCAGTGCACTTTGACTTGTGTTTGACAAACATATTATCTTTCCCTGAGATCGCCGAATTCATAACTTGTTGACCTTCCATAGGACAGTTGGTAAAGTCGCGGAGTGTATTTGAAATTGCAACAATCCTTATGTCACTGGCTCACACTGGCTCAAAGGAGGATAACTTTTTCAGCGGTTTTTGACAGCAGTGCACTTTAACTTGACAGCAGTGCAATTTGACTTGTGTTTGACAAACATATTATCTTTCCCTGAGATCGCCGAATTCATAACTTGTTGACCTTCCATAGGACAGTTGGTAAAGTCGCGGAGTGTATTTGAAATTGCAACAATCCTTATGTCACTGGCTCACACTGGCTCAAAGGAGGATAACTTTTTCAGCGGTTTTCAGTGGTTTTTGACAGCAGTGCACTTTAACTTGCCAATCAAATCAATCAAATATTTTTATAAAGTCCTTCTTTCATCAGCTGATGTCACAAAGTGCTGTACAGAAACACAGCCCAATACCCCAAACAGCAAGCAATGCAGTTGTAGAAGCACGGTGGCTAGGAAAAACTCCCTAGAAAGGCCAAAACCTAGGAAAAAACCTAGAGAGGAACCAGGCTGTGAGGGGTGGCCAGTCATCGTCTGGCTGTTCCGGGTATCGATTATAACAAAACATGGCCAAGATGTTCAAATGTTCATAGATGACCAGCAGGGTCAAAAAATAATAATCACAGTGGTTGTTGAGGGTGCAACAGGTCAGCACATCAGAAGTAAATGTCAGTTGGCTTTTCATAGCTGATTATTCAGAGTATCTCTACCACACCTGCTGTCTCTAGAGAGTTTAAAACAACAGGTCTGGGACAGGTGGCATGTCCGGTGAACCGGTCAGGGTTCCATAGCAGCAGGCAGAACACTTGAAACTGGAGCAGCAGCACAACCAGGTGGACTGGGGACAGCAAGGAGTCATCAGGCCGGGAAGACCTGAAGCATGGTCTTAGGGATCAGGTCCTTCTCCAAGAGAAAGAAAGAGCAAAGAAGAGGGAAAGAGAGAGAGAATTAGAGAGAGCATGCATAAATAGACACAGGACACCGGATAAGACGGGAGAAATACTCTAGCTATAACAGACTGACCCCAGCCCCCCGACACACAAACTACTGCAGCATAAATACTGGAGGCTGAGACAGGAGGGGTCGGGAGAAACTGTGGCCCCGTCCGACAATACCCCCGGTCAGGGCCTAACAGGCAGGATATAACCCCACACACTTTGCCAAAGCACAGCCCCCACGCCACTAGAGCGATATCTTCAACCACCGACTTACCATCCTGAGACAAGGGCAAAAAAAGCATTCATTACCATCGGCTCACTTTTTCACTATCCCCAAATGCAACTACTGGCATTCTAAGGGGATGTAGCTCAGCGCAAGAGCGAATACTTTGCATGTATGAGGACATCGGATCAATCCCCTGCATTCTAAGGGGATGTAGCTCAGCGCAAGAGCGAATACTTTGCATGTATGAGGACATCTGATCAATCCCCTGCATCTCCATGAAACCACCACAGATTATAGATCATAGTTTAAGAAGGAACATATGATCAGCTGAACTTCTTACCATCTAGGTCATGGCTTTTGGAGTTACTTGTCCACCTGTAGGTGATAATTGTAGCAATCCTTAGGTCGCTGGTTCAAATCCGGCTCGAAGGAATGTATTTTTTCTTTTGGCTTGCTCCAACTTTTGACAGCAGTGCACTTTGACTTGTGTTTGACAAACATATTATCTTTCCCTGAGATCGCCAAATTCATAACTTGTTGACCTTCCATAGGACAGTTGGTAAAGTCGCGGAGTGTATTTGAAATTGCAACAATCCTTATGTCACTGGCTCACACTGGCTCAAAGGAGGATAACTTTTTCAGCGGTTTTTGACAGCAGTGCACTTTAACTTGCCAATCAAATCAATCAAATATTTTTATAAAGTCCTTCTTTCATCAGCTGATGTCACAAAGTGCTGTACAGAAACCCAGCCTAAAACCCCAAACAGCAAGCAATGCAGGTGTAGAAGCACGGTGGCTAGGAAAAACTCCCTAGAAAGGCCAAAACCTAGGAAAAAACCTAGAGAGGAACCAGGCTGTGAGGGGTGGCCAGTCATCGTCTGGCTGTTCCGGGTATCGATTATAACAAAACATGGCCAAGATGTTCAAATGTTCATAGATGACCAGCAGGGTCAAAAAATAATAATCACAGTGGTTGTTGAGGGTGCAACAGGTCAGCACATCAGAAGTAAATGTCAGTTGGCTTTTCATAGCTGATTATTCAGAGTATCTCTACCACACCTGCTGTCTCTAGAGAGTTTAAAACAACAGGTCTGGGACAGGTGGCATGTCCGGTGAACCGGTCAGGGTTCCATAGCAGCAGGCAGAACACTTGAAACTGGAGCAGCAGCACAACCAGGTGGACTGGGGACAGCAAGGAGTCATCAGGCCGGGAAGACCTGAAGCATGGTCTTAGGGATCAGGTCCTTCTCCAAGAGAAAGAAAGAGCAAAGAAGAGAGAAAGAGAGAGAGAATTAGAGAGAGCATGCATAAATGAGGACATTGGATCAATCCCCTGCATCTCCATGAAACCACCACACTAAGCAGATTATAGATCATAGTTTAAGAAGGAACATATGATCAGCTGAACTTCTTACCATCTAGGTCATGGCTTTTGGAGTTACTTGTCCACCTTCGATAGCTCAGTTGGTAGAGCGGAGGACTGTAGGTGATAATTGTAGCAATCCTTAGGTCGCTGGTTCAAATCCGGCTCGAAGGAATGTATTTTTTCTTGTGGCTTGCTCCAACTTTTGACAGCAGTGCACTTTGACTTGTGTTTGACAAACATATTATCTTTCCCTGAGATCGCCGAATTCATAACTTGTTGACCTTCCATAGGACAGTTGGTAAAGTCGCGGAGTGTATTTGAAATTGCAACAATCCTTATGTCACTGGCTCACACTGGCTCAAAGGAGGATAACTTTTTCAGCGGTTTTTGACAGCAGTGCACTTTAACTTGACAATCAAATCAATAAAATATTTTTATAAAGTCCTTCTTTCATCAGCTGATGTCACAAAGTGCTGTACAGAAACACAGCCTAAAACCCCAAACAGCAAGCAATGCAGGTGTAGAAGAACGGTGGCTAGGAAAAACTCCCTAGAAAGGCCAAAACCTAGGAAAAAACCTAGAGAGGAACCAGGCTGTGAGGGGTGGCCAGTCATCGTCTGGCTGTTCGGGGTATCGATTATAACAAAACATGGCCAAGATGTTCAAATGTTCATAGATGACCAGCAGGGTCAAAAAATAATAATCACAGTGGTTGTTGAGGGTGCAACAGGTCAGCACATCAGAAGTAAATGTCAGTTGGCTTTTCATAGCTGATTATTCAGAGTATCTCTACCACACCTGCTGTCTCTAGAGAGTTTAAAACAACAGGTCTGGGACAGGTGGCACGTCCGGTGAACCGGTCAGGGTTCCATAGCCGCAGGCAGAACACTTGAAACTGGAGCAGCAGCACAACCAGGTGGACTAGGGACAGCAAGGAGTCATCAGGCCGGGAAGACCTGAAGCATGGTCTTAGGACTCAGGTCCTTCTCCAAGAGAAAGAAAGAGCAAAGAAGAGAGAAAGAGAGAGAGAATTAGAGAGAGCATGCATAAATAGACACAGGACACCGGATAAGACAGGAGAAATACTCTAGCTATAACAGACTGACCCCAGCCCCCCGACACACAAACTACTGCAGCATAAATACTTGAGGCTGAGACAGGAGGGGTCGGGAGAAACTGTGGCCCTGTCCGACGATACCCCCGGTCAGGGCCTAACAGGCAGGATATAACCCCACACACTTTGCCAAAGCACAGCCCCCACACCACTAGAGCGATATCTTCAACCACCGACTTACCATCCTGAGACAAGGGCAAAAAAAGCATTCATTACCCTCGGCTCACTTTTTCACTATCCCCAAATGCAACTACTGGCATTCTAAGGGGATGTAGCTCAGCGCAAGAGCGAATACTTTGCATGTATGAGGACATCGGATCAATCCCCTGCATCTCCATGAAACCACCACACTAAGCAGATTATAGATCATAGTTTAAGAAGGAACATATGATCAGCTGAACTTCTTACCATCTAGGTCATGGCTTTTGGACTTACATGTCCACCTTCGATAGCTCAGTTGGTAGAGCGGAGGACTGTAGGTGATAATTGTAGCAATCCTTAGGTTGCTGGTTCAAATCCGGCTCAAAGGAATGTATTTTTTCTTGTGGCTTGCTCCAACTTTTGACAGCAGTGCACTTTGACTTGTGTTTGACAAACATATTATCTTTCCCTGAGATCGCCAAATTCATAAATTGTTGACCTTCCATAGGACAGTTGGTAAAGTCGCGGAGTGTATTTGAAATTGCAACAATCCTTATGTCACTGGCTCACACTGGCTCAAAGGAGGATAACTTTTTCAGCGGTTTTTGACTGCAGTGCACTTTAACTTGACAATCAAATCAATCAAATATTTTTATAAAGTCCTTCTTTCATCAGCTGATGTCACAAAGTGCTGTACAGAAACACAGCCCAATACCCCAAACAGCAAGCAATGCAGTTGTAGAAGCACGGTGGCTAGGAAAAACTCCCTAGAAAGGCCAAAACCTAGGAAAAAACCTAGAGAGGAACCAGGCTGTGAGGGGTGGCCAGTCATCGTCTGGCTGTTCCGGGTATCGATTATAACAAAACATGGCCAAGATGTTCAAATGTTCATAGATGACCAGCAGGGTCAAAAAATAATAATCACAGTGGTTGTTGAGGGTGCAACAGGTCAGCACATCAGAAGTAAATGTCAGTTGGCTTTTCATAGCTGATTATTCAGAGTATCTCTACCACACCTGCTGTCTCTAGAGAGTTTAAAACAACAGGTCTGGGACAGGTGGCATGTCCGGTGAACCGGTCAGGGTTCCATAGCAGCAGGCAGAACACTTGAAACTGGAGCAGCAGCACAACCAGGTGGACTGGGGACAGCAAGGAGTCATCAGGCCGGGAAGACCTGAAGCATGGTCTTAGGGATCAGGTCCTTCTCCAAGAGAAAGAAAGAGCAAAGAAGAGAGAAAGAGAGAGAGAATTAGAGAGAGCATGCATAAATGAGGACATCGGATCAATCCCCTGCATCTCCATGAAACCACCACACTAAGCAGATTATAGATCATAGTTTAAGAAGGAACATATGATCAGCTGAACTTCTTACCATCTAGGTCATGGCTTTTGGAGTTACTTGTCCACCTTCGATAGCTCAGTTGGTAGCGCGGAGGACTGTAGGTGATAATTGTAGCAATCCTTAGGTCGCTGGTTCAAATCCGGCTCGAAGGAATGTATTTTTTCTTGTGGCTTGCTCCAACTTTTGACAGCAGTGCACTTTGACTTGTGTTTGACAAACATATTATCTTTCCCTGAGATCGCCGAATTCATAACTTGTTGACCTTCCATAGGACAGTTGGTAAAGTCGCGGAGTGTATTTGAAATTGCAACAATCCTTATGTCACTGGCTCACACTGGCTCAAAGGAGGATAACTTTTTCAGCGGTTTTTGACAGCAGTGCACTTTAACTTGACAATCAAATCAATAAAATATTTTTATAAAGTCCTTCTTTCATCAGCTGATGTCACAAAGTGCTGTACAGAAACACAGCCTAAAACCCCAAACAGCAAGCAATGCAGGTGTAGAAGAACGGTGGCTAGGAAAAACTCCCTAGAAAGGCCAAAACCTAGGAAAAAACCTAGAGAGGAACCAGGCTGTGAGGGGTGGCCAGTCATCGTCTGGCTGTTCGGGGTATCGATTATAACAAAACATGGCCAAGATGTTCAAATGTTCATAGATGACCAGCAGGGTCAAAAAATAATAATCACAGTGGTTGTTGAGGGTGCAACAGGTCAGCACATCAGAAGTAAATGTCAGTTGGCTTTTCATAGCTGATTATTCAGAGTATCTCTACTCTGCTCTACCTGCTGTCTCTAGAGAGTTTAAAACAACAGGTCTGGGACAGGTCGCACGTCCGGTGAACCGGTCAGGGTTCCATAGCCGCAAGCAGAACACTTGAAACTGGAGCAGCAGCACAACCAGGTGGACTGGGGACAGCAAGGAGTCATCAGGCCGGGAAGACCTGAAGCATGGTCTTAGGGCTCAGGTCCTTCTCCAAGAGAAAGAAAGAGCAAAGAAGAGAGAAAGAGAGAGAGAATTAGAGAGAGCATGCATAAATAGACACAGGACACCGGAAAAGACAGGAGAAATACTCTAGCTATAACAGACTGACCCCAGCCCCCCGACACACAAACTACTGCAGCATAAATACTGGAGGCTGAGACAGGAGGGGTCGGGAGAAACTGTGGCCCCGTCCGACGATACCCCTGGTCAGGGCCTAACAGGCAGGATATAACCCCACACACTTTGCCAAAGCACAGCCCCCACGCCACTAGAGCGATATCTTCAACCACCGACTTACCATCCTGAGACAAGGGCAAAAAAAGCATTCATTACCCTCGGCTCACTTTTTCACTATCCCCAAATGCAACTACTGGCATTCTAAGGGGATGTAGCTCAGCGCAAGAGCGAATGCTTTGCATGTATGAGGACATCAGATCAATCCCCTGCATCTACATGAAACCACCACACTAAGCAGATTATAGATCATATTTTAAGAAGGAACATATGATCAGCTGAACTTCTTACCATCTAGGTCATGGCTTTGGGAATTACTTGTCCACCTTCGATAGCTCAGTTGGTAGAGCGGAGGACTGTAGGTTATAATTGTAGCAATCCTTAGGTTGCTGGTTCAAATCCGGCTCGAAGGAATGTATTTTTTCTTGTGGCTTGCTCCAACTTTTGACAGCAGTGCACTTTGACTTGTGTTTGACAAACATATTATCTTTCCCTGAGATCGCCAAATTCATAACTTGTTGACCTTCCATAGGACAGTTGGTAAAGTCGCGGAGAGTATTTGAAATTGCAACAATCCTTATGTCACTGGCTCACACTGGCTCAAAGGAGGATAACTTTTTCAGCGGTTTTTGACAGCAGTGCACTTTAACTTGACAATCAAATCAATCAAATATTTTTATAAAGTCCTTCTTTCATCAGCTGATGTCACAAAGTGCTGTACAGAAACCCAGCCTACAACCCCAAACAGCAAGCAATGCAGGTGTAGAAGCACGGTGGCTAGAAAAAACTCCCTAGAAAGGCCAAAAACCTAGGAAAAAACCTAGAGAGGAACCAGGCTGTGAGGGGTGGCCAGTCATCGTCTGGCTGTTCCGGGTATCGATTATAACAAAACATGGCCAAGATGTTCAAATGTTCATAGACGACCAGCAGTTTGAAAAAATAATAATCACAGTGGTTGTTGAGGGTGCAACAGGTCAGCACATCAGAAGTAAATGTCAGTTGGCTTTTCATAGCTGATTATTCAGAGTATCTCTACCACACCTGCTGTCTCTAGAGAGTTTAAAACAACAGGTCTGGGACAGGTGGCACGTCCGGTGAACCGGTCAGGGTTCCATAGCCGCAGGCAGAACACTTGAAACTGGAGCAGCAGCACAACCAGGTGGACTAGGGACAGCAAGGAGTCATCAGGCCGGGAAGACCTGAAGCATGGTCTTAGGACTCAGGTCCTTCTCCAAGAGAAAGAAAGAGCAAAGAAGAGAGAAAGAGAGAGAGAATTAGAGAGAGCATGCATAAATAGACACAGGACACCGGATAAGACAGGAGAAATACTCTAGCTATAACAGACTGACCCCAGCCCCCCGACACACAAACTACTGCAGCATAAATACTTGAGGCTGAGACAGGAGGGGTCGGGAGAAACTGTGGCCCTGTCCGACGATACCCCCGGTCAGGGCCTAACAGGCAGGATATAACCCCACACACTTTGCCAAAGCACAGCCCCCACACCACTAGAGCGATATCTTCAACCACCGACTTACCATCCTGAGACAAGGGCAAAAAAAGCATTCATTACCCTCGGCTCACTTTTTCACTATCCCCAAATGCAACTACTGGCATTCTAAGGGGATGTAGCTCAGCGCAAGAGCGAATACTTTGCATGTATGAGGACATCGGATCAATCCCCTGCATCTCCATGAAACCACCACACTAAGCAGATTATAGATCATAGTTTAAGAAGGAACATATGATCAGCTGAACTTCTTACCATCTAGGTCATGGCTTTTGGACTTACATGTCCACCTTCGATAGCTCAGTTGGTAGAGCGGAGGACTGTAGGTGATGATTGTAGCAATCCTTAGGTTGCTGGTTCAAATCCGGCTCAAAGGAATGTATTTTTTCTTGTGGCTTGCTCCAACTTTTGACAGCAGTGCACTTTGACTTGTGTTTGACAAACATATTATCTTTCCCTGAGATCGCCAAATTCATAAATTGTTGACCTTCCATAGGACAGTTGGTAAAGTCGCGGAGTGTATTTGAAATTGCAACAATCCTTATGTCACTGGCTCACACTGGCTCAAAGGAGGATAACTTTTTCAGCGGTTTTTGACTGCAGTGCACTTTAACTTGACAATCAAATCAATCAAATATTTTTATAAAGTCCTTCTTTCATCAGCTGATGTCACAAAGTGCTGTACAGAAACACAGCCCAATACCCCAAACAGCAAGCAATGCAGTTGTAGAAGCACGGTGGCTAGGAAAAACTCCCTAGAAAGGCCAAAACCTAGGAAAAAACCTAGAGAGGAACCAGGCTGTGAGGGGTGGCCAGTCATCGTCTGGCTGTTCCGGGTATCGATTATAACAAAACATGGCCAAGATGTTCAAATGTTCATAGATGACCAGCAGGGTCAAAAAATAATAATCACAGTGGTTGTTGAGGGTGCAACAGGTCAGCACATCAGAAGTAAATGTCAGTTGGCTTTTCATAGCTGATTATTCAGAGTATCTCTACCACACCTGCTGTCTCTAGAGAGTTTAAAACAACAGGTCTGGGACAGGTGGCATGTCCGGTGAACCGGTCAGGGTTCCATAGCAGCAGGCAGAACACTTGAAACTGGAGCAGCAGCACAACCAGGTGGACTGGGGACAGCAAGGAGTCATCAGGCCGGGAAGACCTGAAGCATGGTCTTAGGGATCAGGTCCTTCTCCAAGAGAAAGAAAGAGCAAAGAAGAGAGAAAGAGAGAGAGAATTAGAGAGAGCATGCATAAATGAGGACATCGGATCAATCCCCTGCATCTCCATGAAACCACCACACTAAGCAGATTATAGATCATAGTTTAAGAAGGAACATATGATCAGCTGAACTTCTTACCATCTAGGTCATGGCTTTTGGAGTTACTTGTCCACCTTCGATAGCTCAGTTGGTAGCGCGGAGGACTGTAGGTGATAATTGTAGCAATCCTTAGGTCGCTGGTTCAAATCCGGCTCGAAGGAATGTATTTTTTCTTGTGGCTTGCTCCAACTTTTGACAGCAGTGCACTTTGACTTGTGTTTGACAAACATATTATCTTTCCCTGAGATCGCCGAATTCATAACTTGTTGACCTTCCATAGGACAGTTGGTAAAGTCGCGGAGTGTATTTGAAATTGCAACAATCCTTATGTCACTGGCTCACACTGGCTCAAAGGAGGATAACTTTTTCAGCGGTTTTTGACAGCAGTGCACTTTAACTTGACAATCAAATCAATAAAATATTTTTATAAAGTCCTTCTTTCATCAGCTGATGTCACAAAGTGCTGTACAGAAACACAGCCTAAAACCCCAAACAGCAAGCAATGCAGGTGTAGAAGAACGGTGGCTAGGAAAAACTCCCTAGAAAGGCCAAAACCTAGGAAAAAACCTAGAGAGGAACCAGGCTGTGAGGGGTGGCCAGTCATCGTCTGGCTGTTCGGGGTATCGATTATAACAAAACATGGCCAAGATGTTCAAATGTTCATAGATGACCAGCAGGGTCAAAAAATAATAATCACAGTGGTTGTTGAGGGTGCAACAGGTCAGCACATCAGAAGTAAATGTCAGTTGGCTTTTCATAGCTGATTATTCAGAGTATCTCTACCACACCTGCTGTCTCTAGAGAGTTTAAAACAACAGGTCTGGGACAGGTGGCACGTCCGGTGAACCGGTCAGGGTTCCATAGCCGCAGGCAGAACACTTGAAACTGGAGCAGCAGCACAACCAGGTGGACTAGGGACAGCAAGGAGTCATCAGGCCGGGAAGACCTGAAGCATGGTCTTAGGACTCAGGTCCTTCTCCAAGAGAAAGAAAGAGCAAAGAAGAGAGAAAGAGAGAGAGAATTAGAGAGAGCATGCATAAATAGACACAGGACACCGGATAAGACAGGAGAAATACTCTAGCTATAACAGACTGACCCCAGCCCCCCGACACACAAACTACTGCAGCATAAATACTTGAGGCTGAGACAGGAGGGGTCGGGAGAAACTGTGGCCCTGTCCGACGATACCCCCGGTCAGGGCCTAACAGGCAGGATATAACCCCACACACTTTGCCAAAGCACAGCCCCCACACCACTAGAGCGATATCTTCAACCACCGACTTACCATCCTGAGACAAGGGCAAAAAAAGCATTCATTACCCTCGGCTCACTTTTTCACTATCCCCAAATGCAACTACTGGCATTCTAAGGGGATGTAGCTCAGCGCAAGAGCGAATACTTTGCATGTATGAGGACATCGGATCAATCCCCTGCATCTCCATGAAACCACCACACTAAGCAGATTATAGATCATAGTTTAAGAAGGAACATATGATCAGCTGAACTTCTTACCATCTAGGTCATGGCTTTTGGACTTACATGTCCACCTTCGATAGCTCAGTTGGTAGAGCGGAGGACTGTAGGTGATAATTGTAGCAATCCTTAGGTTGCTGGTTCAAATCCGGCTCAAAGGAATGTATTTTTTCTTGTGGCTTGCTCCAACTTTTGACAGCAGTGCACTTTGACTTGTGTTTGACAAACATATTATCTTTCCCTGAGATCGCCAAATTCATAAATTGTTGACCTTCCATAGGACAGTTGGTAAAGTCGCGGAGTGTATTTGAAATTGCAACAATCCTTATGTCACTGGCTCACACTGGCTCAAAGGAGGATAACTTTTTCAGCGGTTTTTGACTGCAGTGCACTTTAACTTGACAATCAAATCAATCAAATATTTTTATAAAGTCCTTCTTTCATCAGCTGATGTCACAAAGTGCTGTACAGAAACACAGCCCAATACCCCAAACAGCAAGCAATGCAGTTGTAGAAGCACGGTGGCTAGGAAAAACTCCCTAGAAAGGCCAAAACCTAGGAAAAAACCTAGAGAGGAACCAGGCTGTGAGGGGTGGCCAGTCATCGTCTGGCTGTTCGGGGTATCGATTATAACAAAACATGGCCAAGATGTTCAAATGTTCATAGATGACCAGCAGGGTCAAAAAATAATAATCACAGTGGTTGTTGAGGGTGCAACAGGTCAGCACATCAGAAGTAAATGTCAGTTGGCTTTTCATAGCTGATTATTCAGAGTATCTCTACCACACCTGCTGTCTCTAGAGAGTTTAAAACAACAGGTCTGGGACAGGTGGCACGTCCGGTGAACCGGTCAGGGTTCCATAGCCGCAGGCAGAACACTTGAAACTGGAGCAGCAGCACAACCAGGTGGACTAGGGACAGCAAGGAGTCATCAGGCCGGGAAGACCTGAAGCATGGTCTTAGGACTCAGGTCCTTCTCCAAGAGAAAGAAAGAGCAAAGAAGAGAGAAAGAGAGAGAGAATTAGAGAGAGCATGCATAAATAGACACAGGACACCGGATAAGACAGGAGAAATACTCTAGCTATAACAGACTGACCCCAGCCCCCCGACACACAAACTACTGCAGCAAAAATACTTGAGGCTGAGACAGGAGGGGTCGGGAGAAACTGTGGCCCTGTCCGACGATACCCCCGGTCAGGGCCTAACAGGCAGGATATAACCCCACACACTTTGCCAAAGCACAGCCCCCACACCACTAGAGCGATATCTTCAACCACCGACTTACCATCCTGAGACAAGGGCAAAAAAAGCATTCATTACCCTCGGCTCACTTTTTCACTATCCCCAAATGCAACTACTGGCATTCTAAGGGGATGTAGCTCAGCGCAAGAGCGAATACTTTGCATGTATGAGGACATCGGATCAATCCCCTGCATCTCCATGAAACCACCACACTAAGCAGATTATAGATCATAGTTTAAGAAGGAACATATGATCAGCTGAACTTCTTACCATCTAGGTCATGGCTTTTGGACTTACTTGTCCACCTTCGATAGCTCAGTTGGTAGAGTGGAGGACTGTAGGTGATAATTGTAGCAATCCTTAGGTCGCTGGTTCAAATCCGGCTCAAAGGAATGTATTTTTTCTTGTGGCTTGCTCCAACTTTTGACAGCAGTGCACTTTGACTTGTGTTTGACAAACATATTATCTTTCCCTGAGATCGCCAAATTCATAAATTGTTGACCTTCCATAGGACAGTTGGTAAAGTCGCGGAGTGTATTTGAAATTGCAACAATCCTTATGTCACTGGCTCACACTGGCTCAAAGGAGGATAACTTTTTCAGCGGTTTTTGACTGCAGTGCACTTTAACTTGACAATCAAATCAATCAAATATTTTTATAAAGTCCTTCTTTCATCAGCTGATGTCACAAAGTGCTGTACAGAAACACAGCCCAATACCCCAAACAGCAAGCAATGCAGTTGTAGAAGCACGGTGGCTAGGAAAAACTCCCTAGAAAGGCCAAAACCTAGGAAAAAACCTAGAGAGGAACCAGGCTGTGAGGGGTGGCCAGTCATCGTCTGGCTGTTCCGGGTATCGATTATAACAAAACATGGCCAAGATGTTCAAATGTTCATAGATGACCAGCAGGGTCAAAAAATAATAATCACAGTGGTTGTTGAGGGTGCAACAGGTCAGCACATCAGAAGTAAATGTCAGTTGGCTTTTCATAGCTGATTATTCAGAGTATCTCTACCACACCTGCTGTCTCTAGAGAGTTTAAAACAACAGGTCTGGGACAGGTGGCACGTCCGGTGAACCGGTCAGGGTTCCATAGCCGCAGGCAGAACACTTGAAAGTGGAGCAGCAGCACAACCAGGTGGACTAGGGACAGCAAGGAGTCATCAGGCCGGGAAGACCTGAAGCATGGTCTTAGGACTCAGGTCCTTCTCCAAGAGAAAGAAAGAGCAAAGAAGAGAGAAAGAGAGAGAGAATTAGAGAGAGCATGCATAAATAGACACAGGACACCGGATAAGACAGGAGAAATACTCTAGCTATAACAGACTGACCCCAGCCCCCCGACACACAAACTACTGCAGCATAAATACTTGAGGCTGAGACAGGAGGGGTCGGGAGAAACTGTGGCCCTGTCCGACGATACCCCCGGTCAGGGCCTAACAGGCAGGATATAACCCCACACACTTTGCCAAAGCACAGCCCCCACACCACTAGAGCGATATCTTCAACCACCGACTTACCATCCTGAGACAAGGGCAAAAAAAGCATTCATTACCCTCGGCTCACTTTTTCACTATCCCCAAATGCAACTACTGGCATTCTAAGGGGATGTAGCTCAGCGCAAGAGCGAATACTTTGCATGTATGAGGACATCGGATCAATCCCCTGCATCTCCATGAAACCACCACACTAAGCAGATTATAGATCATAGTTTAAGAAGGAACATATGATCAGCTGAACTTCTTACCATCTAGGTCATGGCTTTTGGACTTACTTGTCCACCTTCGATAGCTCAGTTGGTAGAGTGGAGGACTGTAGGTGATAATTGTAGCAATCCTTAGGTCGCTGGTTCAAATCCGGCTCAAAGGAATGTATTTTTTCTTGTGGCTTGCTCCAACTTTTGACAGCAGTGCACTTTGACTTGTGTTTGACAAACATATTATCTTTCCCTGAGATCGCCAAATTCATAAATTGTTGACCTTCCATAGGACAGTTGGTAAAGTCGCGGAGTGTATTTGAAATTGCAACAATCCTTATGTCACTGGCTCACACTGGCTCAAAGGAGGATAACTTTTTCAGCGGTTTTTGACTGCAGTGCACTTTAACTTGACAATCAAATCAATCAAATATTTTTATAAAGTCCTTCTTTCATCAGCTTATGTCACAAAGTGCTGTACAGAAACCCAGCCTAAAACCCCAAACAGCAAGCAATGCAGGTGTAGAAGCACGGTGGCTAGGAAAAACTCCCTAGAAAGGCCAAAACCTAGGAAAAAACCTAGAGAGGAACCAGGCTGTGAGGGGTGGCCAGTCATCGTCTGGCTGTTCCGGGTATCGATTATAACAAAACATGGCCAAGATGTTCAAATGTTCATAGATGACCAGCAGGGTCAAAAAATAATAATCACAGTGGTTGTTGAGGGTGCAACAGGTCAGCACATCAGAAGTAAATGTCAGTTGGCTTTTCATAGCTGATTATTCAGAGTATCTCTACCACACCTGCTGTCTCTAGAGAGTTTAAAACAACAGGTCTGGGACAGGTGGCACGTCCGGTGAACCGGTCAGAGTTCCATAGCCGCAGGCAGAACACTTGAAACTGGAGCAGCAGCACAACCAGGTGGACTGGGGACAGCAAGGAGTCATCAGGCCGGGAAGACCTGAAGCATGGTCTTAGGGCTCAGGTCCTTCTCCAAGAGAAAGAAAGAGCAAAGAAGAGAGAAAGAGAGAGATAATTAGAGAGAGCATGCATAAATAGACACAGGACACCGGATAAGACAGGAGAAATACTCTAGCTATAACAGACTGACCCCAGCCCCCCGACACACAAACTACTGCAGCATAAATACTTGAGGCTGAGACAGGAGGGGTCAGGAGAAACTGTGGCCCTGTCCGACGATACCCCCGGTCAGGGCCTAACAGGCAGGATATAACCCCACACACTTTGCCAAAGCACAGCCCCCACACCACTAGAGCGATATCTTCAACCACCGACTTACCATCCTGAGACAAGGGCAAAAAAAGCATTCATTACCCTCGGCTCACTTTTTCACTATCCCCAAATGCAACTACTGGCATTCTAAGGGGATGTAGCTCAGCGCAAGAGCGAATACTTTGCATGTATGAGGACATCGGATCAATCCCCTGCATCTCCATGAAACCACCACACTAAGCAGATTATAGATCATAGTTTAAGAAGGAACATATGATCAGCTGAACTTCTTACCATCTAGGTCATGGCTTTTGGAATTACTTATCCACCTTCGATAGCTCAGTTGGTAGAGTGGAGGACTGTAGGTGATAATTGTAGCAATCCTTAGGTCGCTGGTTCAAATCCTGCTCAAAGGAATGTATTTTTTCTTGTGGCTTGCTCCAACTTTTGACAGCAGTGCACTTTGACTTGTGTTTGACAAACATATTATCTTTCCCTGAGATCGCCAAATTCATAAATTGTTGACCTTCCATAGGACAGTTGGTAAAGTCGCGGAGTGTATTTGAAATTGCAACAATCCTTATGTCACTGGCTCACACTGGCTCAAAGGAGGATAACTTTTTCAGCGGTTTTTGACTGCAGTGCACTTTAACTTGACAATCAAATCAATCAAATATTTTTATAAAGTCCTTCTTTCATCAGCTGATGTCACAAAGTGCTGTACAGAAACCCAGCCTAAAACCCCAAACAGCAAGCAATGCAGGTGTAGAAGCACGGTGGCTAGGAAAAACTCCCTAGAAAGGCCAAAACCTAGGATAAAACCTAGAGAGGAATCAGGCTGTGAGGGGTGGCCAGTCATCGTCTGGCTGTTCCGGGTATCGATTATAACAAAACATGGCCAAGATGTTCAAATGTTCATAGATGACCAGCAGGGTCAAAAAATAATAATCACAGTGGTTGTTGAGGGTGCAACAGGTCAGCACATCAGAAGTAAATGTCAGTTGGCTTTTCATAGCTGATTATTCAGAGTATCTCTACCACACCTGCTGTCTCTAGAGAGTTTAAAACAACAGGTCTGGGACAGGTGGCACGTCCGGTGAACCGGTCAGGGTTCCATAGCCGCAGGCAGAACACTTGAAACTGGAGCAGCAGCACAACCAGGTGGACTAGGGACAGCAAGGAGTCATCAGGCCGGGAAGACCTGAAGCATGGTCTTAGGACTCAGGTCCTTCTCCAAGAGAAAGAAAGAGCAAAGAAGAGAGAAAGAGAGAGAGAATTAGAGAGAGCATGCATAAATAGACACAGGACACCGGATAAGACAGGAGAAATACTCTAGCTATAACAGACTGACCCCAGCCCCCCGACACACAAACTACTGCAGCAAAAATACTTGAGGCTGAGACAGGAGGGGTCGGGAGAAACTGTGGCCCTGTCCGACGATACCCCCGGTCAGGGCCTAACAGGCAGGATATAACCCCACACACTTTGCCAAAGCACAGCCCCCACACCACTAGAGCGATATCTTCAACCACCGACTTACCATCCTGAGACAAGGGCAAAAAAAGCATTCATTACCCTCGGCTCACTTTTTCACTATCCCCAAATGCAACTACTGGCATTCTAAGGGGATGTAGCTCAGCGCAAGAGCGAATACTTTGCATGTATGAGGACATCGGATCAATCCCCTGCATCTCCATGAAACCACCACACTAAGCAGATTATAGATCATAGTTTAAGAAGGAACATATGATCAGCTGAACTTCTTACCATCTAGGTCATGGCTTTTGGACTTACTTGTCCACCTTCGATATCTCAGTTGGTAGAGCGGAGGACTGTAGGTGATAATTGTAGCAATCCTTAGGTCGCTGGTTCAAATCCGGCTCAAAGGAATGTATTTTTTCTTGTGGCTTGCTCCAACTTTTGACAGCAGTGCACTTTGACTTGTGTTTGACAAACATATTATCTTTCCCTGAGATCGCCAAATTCATAAATTGTTGACCTTCCATAGGACAGTTGGTAAAGTCGCGGAGTGTATTTGAAATTGCAACAATCCTTATGTCACTGGCTCACACTGGCTCAAAGGAGGATAACTTTTTCAGCGGTTTTTGACTGCAGTGCACTTTAACTTGACAATCAAATCAATCAAATATTTTTATAAAGTCCTTCTTTCATCAGCTGATGTCACAAAGTGCTGTACAGAAACACAGCCCAATACCCCAAACAGCAAGCAATGCAGTTGTAGAAGCACGGTGGCTAGGAAAAACTCCCTAGAAAGGCCAAAACCTAGGAAAAAACCTAGAGAGGAACCAGGCTGTGAGGGGTGGCCAGTCATCGTCTGGCTGTTCCGGGTATCGATTATAACAAAACATGGCCAAGATGTTCAAATGTTCATAGATGACCAGCAGGGTCAAAAAATAATAATCACAGTGGTTGTTGAGGGTGCAACAGGTCAGCACATCAGAAGTAAATGTCAGTTGGCTTTTCATAGCTGATTATTCAGAGTATCTCTACCACACCTGCTGTCTCTAGAGAGTTTAAAACAACAGGTCTGGGACAGGTGGCACGTCCGGTGAACCGGTCAGGGTTCCATAGCCGCAGGCAGAACACTTGAAAGTGGAGCAGCAGCACAACCAGGTGGACTAGGGACAGCAAGGAGTCATCAGGCCGGGAAGACCTGAAGCATGGTCTTAGGACTCAGGTCCTTCTCCAAGAGAAAGAAAGAGCAAAGAAGAGAGAAAGAGAGAGAGAATTAGAGAGAGCATGCATAAATAGACACAGGACACCGGATAAGACAGGAGAAATACTCTAGCTATAACAGACTGACCCCAGCCCCCCGACACACAAACTACTGCAGCATAAATACTTGAGGCTGAGACAGGAGGGGTCGGGAGAAACTGTGGCCCTGTCCGACGATACCCCCGGTCAGGGCCTAACAGGCAGGATATAACCCCACACACTTTGCCAAAGCACAGCCCCCACACCACTAGAGCGATATCTTCAACCACCGACTTACCATCCTGAGACAAGGGCAAAAAAAGCATTCATTACCCTCGGCTCACTTTTTCACTATCCCCAAATGCAACTACTGGCATTCTAAGGGGATGTAGCTCAGCGCAAGAGCGAATACTTTGCATGTATGAGGACATCGGATCAATCCCCTGCATCTCCATGAAACCACCACACTAAGCAGATTATAGATCATAGTTTAAGAAGGAACATATGATCAGCTGAACTTCTTACCATCTAGGTCATGGCTTTTGGACTTACTTGTCCACCTTCGATAGCTCAGTTGGTAGAGCGGAGGACTGTAGGTGATAATTGTAGCAATCCTTAGGTCGCTGGTTCAAATCCGGCTCAAAGGAATGTATTTTTTCTTGTGGCTTGCTCCAACTTTTGACAGCAGTGCACTTTGACTTGTGTTTGACAAACATATTATCTTTCCCTGAGATCGCCAAATTCATAAATTGTTGACCTTCCATAGGACAGTTGGTAAAGTCGCGGAGTGTATTTGAAATTGCAACAATCCTTATGTCACTGGCTCACACTGGCTCAAAGGAGGATAACTTTTTCAGCGGTTTTTGACTGCAGTGCACTTTAACTTGACAATCAAATCAATCAAATATTTTTATAAAGTCCTTCTTTCATCAGCTTATGTCACAAAGTGCTGTACAGAAACCCAGCCTAAAACCCCAAACAGCAAGCAATGCAGGTGTAGAAGCACGGTGGCTAGGAAAAACTCCCTAGAAAGGCCAAAACCTAGGAAAAAACCTAGAGAGGAACCAGGCTGTGAGGGGTGGCCAGTCATCGTCTGGCTGTTCCGGGTATCGATTATAACAAAACATGGCCAAGATGTTCAAATGTTCATAGATGACCAGCAGGGTCAAAAAATAATAATCACAGTGGTTGTTGAGGGTGCAACAGGTCAGCACATCAGAAGTAAATGTCAGTTGGCTTTTCATAGCTGATTATTCAGAGTATCTCTACCACACCTGCTGTCTCTAGAGAGTTTAAAACAACAGGTCTGGGACAGGTGGCACGTCCGGTGAACCGGTCAGAGTTCCATAGCCGCAGGCAGAACACTTGAAACTGGAGCAGCAGCACAACCAGGTGGACTGGGGACAGCAAGGAGTCATCAGGCCGGGAAGACCTGAAGCATGGTCTTAGGGCTCAGGTCCTTCTCCAAGAGAAAGAAAGAGCAAAGAAGAGAGAAAGAGAGAGATAATTAGAGAGAGCATGCATAAATAGACACAGGACACCGGATAAGACAGGAGAAATACTCTAGCTATAACAGACTGACCCCAGCCCCCCGACACACAAACTACTGCAGCATAAATACTTGAGGCTGAGACAGGAGGGGTCAGGAGAAACTGTGGCCCTGTCCGACGATACCCCCGGTCAGGGCCTAACAGGCAGGATATAACCCCACACACTTTGCCAAAGCACAGCCCCCACACCACTAGAGCGATATCTTCAACCACCGACTTACCATCCTGAGACAAGGGCAAAAAAAGCATTCATTACCCTCGGCTCACTTTTTCACTATCCCCAAATGCAACTACTGGCATTCTAAGGGGATGTAGCTCAGCGCAAGAGCGAATACTTTGCATGTATGAGGACATCGGATCAATCCCCTGCATCTCCATGAAACCACCACACTAAGCAGATTATAGATCATAGTTTAAGAAGGAACATATGATCAGCTGAACTTCTTACCATCTAGGTCATGGCTTTTGGAATTACTTATCCACCTTCGATAGCTCAGTTGGTAGAGTGGAGGACTGTAGGTGATAATTGTAGCAATCCTTAGGTCGCTGGTTCAAATCCTGCTCAAAGGAATGTATTTTTTCTTGTGGCTTGCTCCAACTTTTGACAGCAGTGCACTTTGACTTGTGTTTGACAAACATATTATCTTTCCCTGAGATCGCCAAATTCATAAATTGTTGACCTTCCATAGGACAGTTGGTAAAGTCGCGGAGTGTATTTGAAATTGCAACAATCCTTATGTCACTGGCTCACACTGGCTCAAAGGAGGATAACTTTTTCAGCGGTTTTTGACTGCAGTGCACTTTAACTTGACAATCAAATCAATCAAATATTTTTATAAAGTCCTTCTTTCATCAGCTGATGTCACAAAGTGCTGTACAGAAACCCAGCCTAAAACCCCAAACAGCAAGCAATGCAGGTGTAGAAGCACGGTGGCTAGGAAAAACTCCCTAGAAAGGCCAAAACCTAGGATAAAACCTAGAGAGGAATCAGGCTGTGAGGGGTGGCCAGTCATCGTCTGGCTGTTCCGGGTATCGATTATAACAAAACATGGCCAAGATGTTCAAATGTTCATAGATGACCAGCAGGGTCAAAAAATAATAATCACAGTGGTTGTTGAGGGTGCAACAGGTCAGCACATCAGAAGTAAATGTCAGTTGGCTTTTCATAGCTGATTATTCAGAGTATCTCTACCAAACCTGCTGTCTCTAGAGAGTTTAAAACAACAGGTCTGGGACAGGTGGCACGTCCGGTGAACCGGTCAGAGTTCCATAGCCGCAGGCAGAACACTTGAAACTGGAGCAGCAGCACAACCAGGTGGACTGGGGACAGCAAGGAGTCATCAGGCCGGGAAGACCTGAAGCATGGTCTTAGGGCTCAGGTCCTTCTCCAAGAGAAAGAAAGAGCAAAGAAGAGAGAAAGAAAGAGAGAATTAGAGAGAGCATGCATAAATAGACACAGGACACCGGATAAGACAGGAGAAATACTCTAGCTATAACAGACTGACCCCAGCCCCCCGACACACAAACTACTGCAGCATAAATATTGGAGGCTGAGACAGGAGGGGTCGGGAGAAACTGTGGCCCCGTCCGACGATACCCCCGGTCAGGGCCTAACAGGCAGGATATAAGCCCACACACTTTGCCAAAGCACAGCCCCCACACCACTAGAGCGATATCTTCAACCACCGACTTACCATCCTGAGACAAGGGCAAAAAAAGCATTCATTACCCTCGGCTCACTTTTTCACTATCCCCAAATGCAACTACTGGCATTCTAAGGGGATGTAGATCAGCGCAAGAGCGAATACTTTGCATGTATGAGGACATCGGATCAATCCCCTGCATCTCCATGAAACCACCACACTAAGCAGATTATAGATCATAGTTTAAGAAGGAACATATGATCAGCTGAACTTCTTACCATCTAGGTCGTGGCTTTTGGAGTTACTTGTCCACCTTCGATAGCTCAGTTGGTAGAGCGGAGGACTGTAGGTGATAATTGTAGCAATCCTTAGGTCGCTGGTTCAAATCCGGCTCGAAGGAATGTATTTTTTCTTGTGGCTTGCTCCAACTTTTGACAGCAGTGCACTTTGACTTGTGTTTGACAAACATATTATCTTTCCCTGAGATCGCCAAATTCCTAACTTGCTGACCTTCCATAGGACAGTTGGTAAAGTCGCGGAGTGTATTTGAAATTGCAACAATCCTTATGTCACTGGCTCACACTGGCTCAAAGGAGGATAACTTTTTCAGCGGTTTTTGACAGCAGTGCACTTTAACTTGAAAATCAAATCAATCAAATATTTTTATAAAGTCCTTCTTTCATCAGCTGATGTCACAAAGTGCTGTACAGAAACCCAGCCTACAACCCCAAACAGCAAGCAATGCAGGTGTAGAAGCACGGTGGCTAGGAAAAACTCCCTAGAAAGGCCAAAACCTAGGAAAAAACCTAGAGAGGAACCAGGCTGTGAGGGGTGGCCAGTCATCGTCTGGCTGTTCCGGGTATCGATTATAACAAAGCATGGCCAAGATGTTCAAATGTTCATAGATGACCAGCAGGGTCAAAAAAAATTATCACAGTTATTGTTGAGGGTGCAACAGGTCAGCACATCAGAAGTAAAAGGTCAGTTGGCTTTTCATAGCTGATTATTCAGAGTATCTCTACCACACCTGCTGTCTCTAGAGAGTTTAAAACAACAGGTCTGGGACAGGTCGCACGTCCGGTGAACCGGTCAGGGTTCCATAGCAGCAGGCAGAACACTTGAAACTGGAGCAGCAGCACAACCAGGTGGACTGGGGACAGCAAGGAGTCATCAGGCCGGGAAGACCTGAAGCATGGTCTTAGGCCTCAAGTCCTTCTCCAATAGAAAGAAAGAGCAAAGAAGAGAGAAAGAGAGAGAGAATTAGAGAGAGCATGCATAAATAGACACAGGACACCGGATAAGACAGGAGAAATACTCTAGCAATAACAGACTGACCCCAGCCCCCCGTCACACAAACTACTGCAGCATAAATACTGGAGGCTGAGACAGGAGGGGTCGGGAGAAACTGTGGCCCCGTCCGACGATACCCCCGGTCAGGGCCTAACAGGCAGGTTATAACCCCACACACTTTGCCAAAGCACAGCCCCCACGCCACTAGAGCGATATCTTCAACCACCGACTTACCATCCTGAGACAAGGGCAAAAAAAGCATTCATTACCCTCGGCTCACTTTTTCACTATCCCCAAATGCAACTACTGGCATTCTAAGGGGATGTAGCTCAGCGCAAGAGCGAATACTTTGCATGTATGAGGACATCGGATCAATCCCCTGCATCTCCATGAAACCACCACACTAAGCAGATTATAGATCATATTTTAAGAAGGAACATGTGATCAGCTGAACTTCTTACCATCTAGGTCATGGATTTTGGAATTACTTGTCTGCCTTTGATAGCTCAGTTGGTAGAGCGGAGGGCTGTAGGTGATAATTGTAGCAATCCTTAGGTCGCTGGTTCAAATCCGTCTCGAAGGAATGTGTTTTTTCTTGTGGCTTGCTCCAACTTTTGACAGCAGTGCACTTTGACTTGTGTTTGACAAACATAATATCTTTCCCTGAGATCGCCGAATTCATAACTTGTTGACCTTCCATAGGACAGTTGGTAAAGTCGCGGAGTGTATTTGAAATTGCAACAATCCTTATGTCACTGGCTCACACTGGCTCAAAGGAGGATAACTTTTTCAACGGTTTTTGACAGCAGTGCACTTTAACTTAACAATCAAATCAATCAAATATTTTTATAAAGTCCTTCTTTCATCAGCTGATGTCACAAAGTGCTGTACAGAAACACAGCCTACAATGCCAAACAGCAAGCAATGCAGGTGTAGAAGCACGGTGGCTAGGAAAAACTCCCTAGAAAGGCCAAAACCTAGGAAAAAACCTAGAGAGGAACCAGGCTGTGAGGGGTGGCCAGTCATCGTCTGGCTGTTCCGGGTATCGATTATAACAAAACATGGCCAAGATGTTCAAATGTTCATAGATGACCAGCAGGGTCAAAAAATAATAATCACAGTGGTTGTTGAGGGTGCAACAGGTCAGCACATCAGAAGTAAATGTCAGTTGGCTTTTCATAGCTGATTATTCAGAGTATCTCTACCACACCTGCTGTCTCTAGAGAGTTTAAAACAACAGGTCTGGGACAGGTCGCACGTCCGGTGAACCGGTCAGGCTTGAATTGTGTTTGACTAACATATTATCTTTCCCTGAGAGCTCTGAATTCATAACTTGTTGACCTTCCATACCTTAAGGGAACATTTTGAACATTCGCCATATGGTTAGTGAGAAAGTCCACATTATCATACGGTCCCTTGCCGTTTCTAAAATTCGCGCTCGGCGGCGGGCCGTGCACAGGGGCCGGATCTTCCGGGAAGTCATCAAACGAAGTCTCTCGGACATTTGGTTTCCGTTTTCTAAAATGTTCAAATATTGGTCATTTTTCCGCTATCCCGGTAAATCCCAGAAGAGGGCGAATGGAATCATATTGCAGATGTACAAAACATCACCACTTACGACATGGCCTTTTCTCCTAAACGGAAAAGACTTCGAAGACGAAACTTGGTGAGCATAGGTTTGGCATAATGGGCAGTTGGCCCCGAACAAGATGGCGTCGAGGCCTCAAGGGTTTTTGAGTTATGGCCATTTTTCTGGGATTAAAGGTCAAAAATGAAAATAGAGCGCTAATTTTATCGCTTCACGTCAAAGTAAATGAACCTACTGTGTCAGGAAAAAAAGAACCAGCGATTTATCTATCATAATATAGATACAATGTATGTTTTTTATTTTTTTATTTCACCTTTATTTAACTAGGCAAGTCAGTTAAAGAACAAATTCTTATTTTCAATGACAGCTTAGGAACAGTGGGTTAACTGCCTGTTCAGTGGCAGAACTTCCGGTTACTAGTCCAACGCTCTAACCACTTGGCTACATTGCCGCCCCATGTTAAAAGAAAGGCGTTTTTTTTTTAAGTTACAGATCCAGTTGCAGTTCAGACAGAGTGTGTTTCGGAGCTCTGCGAGATTTCTGTGATTTTCTGTGATTTTCTGAAATAACACACACTCATTCAACCCTCTGTAAATACGTCTGTTCTTAACATAAAGACTTAAACCTCAATATTCTGTAAGTGCCTACCCCAAGGAGGATATGTGCTCACTTTCAACTTCCTGTTGAAAGTCTTTTCAAAACTTCATATGTGTGATTAGTCAACCCCCATGAACTGTAAGTCAGTCATTTCTCCCAACAGATGTCAAAGAAAAGCTCTCTTACACACACACACACACACACACACACACACACACACACACACACACACACACACACACACACACACACACAGCAAGGATGGAGTGACAAAGTGCTGTGCTTAAAGACACTCAGAGCCTGCAACGGCATTACCATAATCTCTAGGCTGTGCCGAGTTCAACGAGATGCCCCGCTAGACCGTAGCTTGCTCGGTCTGAACCTCATAATGAAGCCTGGCCCTAAATTGCAGGTGCTTTTGGGTGACAGCGGGAGAACAATTAGGGTAAGAAGCACATTTCGACCTCAGGAATGTTCCTGATGTCCTTCCGATCCGTTTAAGCCTAACCTTGACTATGTGGCATTAACTCTTAACAGTTACAGTTTTTTTCGATTGCTAAACGACAGTGGACACAACTGGAGTCACATGTGCAAAACTCTAACTACAGTCTGCACAGCAGCAGTTCATGTGGACCAAACTCTAGTTCGTTTTTCATTGCTTGAACACAGTTTTCAAAACTCTACACACTTATCCCATGACTTTAACCACAACCTGCACAACACTGTGGATTTACAGCACTTTGTTCAAATGCTAACACACTGCTGTCAAAACTGTGAACCACACATTCAAAACGGAATAGATTTCAGCCTTGTGCCTTTCAAACACTGCTGATTGCAATTTCAGCTGAAAGGCTAAGCAGGTGTCTTGTTTTAGACTTGTTAGTGAACACACACACATATTACAGTATATATAGGTAGAGCTCAGAAAGACTCATTTTGGAAATGGAACAAGGAAGATGGGTTCGTGGAGGGAGAAGGGTGGCAGGGAGAGGGCGGATGCGTGGAGGAAGACAAAGAAGACAAAGAGCTGTTATTTCAGATGAAATAAGGGTTACACTTATAGACCATGTCGTGAACCATGGTCTCTCATTGAGAGAGGCAGGGTTGAGGGTTCAACCCAATCTGCAAAGATCCACAGTGGCATCTGCAATGCAAATTTTCCATCATGCAAACAGGTGAGAGTTACATCCTTACAGTAAATGAAAACATTACAGGAATCTATTTTGTATTGCAATTATAGAATATTTACACAGATATTATATTATATTATATCACTCTTTTCTTTGAAGAAAATATTACTTTGTATGAAGTCACTGAAATTGTTCAAACTGTAAAGATGAAAAGTTTGTATTTTCTGTATTGGTGTTTGATGCTAGTGTTTTTACTCTCAGTGTGTTCTGAATGACAGTGTGTGTTATCTCAGTGAGGGTTGTGCATAGTGTTTGGCTGCACTGAGCGTGTGTTGAGCCATGTGTTAAGAGTTGTGTTGCTTGGAATGAGTTTTGCAGGTGATGTGAACTGTTTAGCTCAGGTGACTGTTGGTAGTGCAGACTGTGGTTAGAGTTTTGCACATGTGACTCCAGTTGTGCCCACTGTCGTTTAGCAATCGAAAAAACACTGTAAAAGAAGGTGTTTACATCAAACAGTTTTCAATGACTTCTCTCCCCATAGGAATACATTGCCTGCACCCCTAAATTCAACCCGAAGCCTATGTGGGTTATGAATGTCTTATGAACCTGTTTTCCATGACAATCCATCAGGCCACTATGAGTTCTACCTGTGTTGATTCTAAGCTTCCTGGAGCAACCGGAAGTGGTTCAAATCACCCTAAAAGTGTTTTGCCATACCCAACCTGCAGTTTGTGAGAAATATTGCATTCGAACCTGTGTAAATCAGTCAGTTCTTAACATATAGACTTAAAACTCAGGATTCTGTAAAAGCCTACTCAAATGAGGATATGTGTTTACTTTTAGCTTGCTGTGCCAAGCTGAAGTACATTTAATTGGGGTCAGAGTGTCTGTTTTTGAAGGTTAAATAAGTCACAACTTTCAAAACTTCATATGTGTGACTTGGTAACCCTCATGAACTGTAAATCAGTAATTTCTCCCAACAGATGTCAAAGAAAAACCTCTCAAACGTACACACACACACACAGCAAGGATGGAGTGAGAAAGTGCGGTGCTTAAAGACACTCAGAGCGTGCAATGGCATTACCACAATCTCAAGGCCGTGCCGAGTTCAACAAGATTCACCGCTTGACCCGTAGCACGTTCGGTCTAGACGCAGCGACCATGAGAAAAATTAGGCCCAATATGAAGCCTGGCCCTACATTTCATTTGCTTTTGACAGTTGGAGAACCATTAGGGTGAGAAGCACAATTCGACCTCAGGTACGTTCCTGAGGTCCTCCCGATCTGTGCAAGTGGTGCGCGATATGCCCGTCTCCGGAGCCTGACCAGAAGACCGCTTCTTTTGCCTCTTTTACTACGTCGTTGTTTTTGGTCGTCGGCTGGGATCCAATCCATTGTCCTGGGTGGAAGGCAGAACGCAGGATCCACTTCGGGAAAGTCATATTCCTGGTCGTAATGATGGTGAGTTGATGTTGCTCTTATATTCAGCAGTTCCTCCCGACTGCATGTAATGAAACATAGGAGTACCTGGGGTACCAATGTAAGAAGTAACACATGAAAAAAAAAATACTGCATAGTTTCCTAGGAATGCGAAGCGAGGCGGTCATCTCTGTTGGCGTCGGAAGTAGATCAACCTTGCACTTCATCATCTCATCATCTCTTGTGTTAAATTTGCTAAACTGTAATTACTTCGCTAGTATGGCCTATTTATTGCCTTACTTCCTCACGCCATTTGCACACACTGTATATAGACTTTATTTTTTTGTATTGTGTTATTTGACTGCATGCTTGTTAATTCCATGTGTGGCTCTGTGTTGTTGTTTGTGTCGCACTGCTTTGCTTTATCTTGGCCAGGTCGCAGTTGTAAATGAGAACTTGTTCTCAACTAGCTTACCTGGTTAAATAAAGTTGAAATAAAAAATGAATTTAAAAAATCTCAATGAAACCACCAAACTAAGCAGATTACATTTTATAAGAGAACATACGCATCAGCAGAAATTCTGACCATCTAAGTGATGGTTTTAGGCTATACTCGTCAACCTTCGATAGCTCAGTTGGTAGAGCAGAGGACTGTATGTGATAATAGCAGCAATCCTTGGGTCGCTGGTTAAATCCGTCTCGAAGGAGTGTATAAATTCTTGTGGCTTGCGCTAACTTTTTGGCATCAGTGCACTTTGACACTCTGACTAGCCAGTATCTACAGTACCTACAGCATCTACAGTATCTACAGCATCTACAGTATCTACAGCATCTACAGCATCTACAGTATCTACAGTACCTAGCCAGTACCTACAGCATCTACAGTATCTACAGTACCTACAGCATCTACAGTATCTACAGCATCTACAGTATCTACAGCATCTACAGCATCTACAGTATCTACAGTACCTAGCCAGTACCTACAGCATCTACAGTATCTACAGTACCTACAGCATCTACAGTATCTACAGCATCTACAGCATCTACAGTATCTACAGCATCTACAGCATCTACAGTATCTACAGTACCTACAGCATCTACAGTATCTACAGTACCTACAGCATCTACAGTATCTACAGCATCTACAGCATCTACAGTATCTACAGTACCTACAGCATCTACAGTATCTACAGCATCTACAGTATCTACAGTACCTAGCCAGTACCTACAGTACCTACAGTACCTACAGCATCTACAGTACCTACAGCACCTACAGTACCTACAGCAACTACAGTACCTAGCCAGTACCTACAGTATCTACAGTATGTACAGTATGTACAGTACCTGGCCAGTACCTAGCCAGTACCTACAGTACATAGCCAGTACCTACAGCATCTACAGTACCTAGCCAGTACCTACAGTACCTAGCCAGTACCTACAGCATCTACAGTACCTAGCCAGTACCTACAATATCTACAGTACCTAGCCAGTACCTACAGTACCTAGCCAGTACCTACAGCATCTACAGTACCTAGCCAGTACCTACAGCATCTACAGTACCTAGCCAGTACCTACAGCATCTATAGTACCTAGCCAGTACCTACAGTACCTAGCCAGTACCTACAGCATCTACAGTACCTAGCCAGTACCTACAGTACCTACAGTATCTACAGTACCTACAGTACCTAGCCAGTACCTAGCCAGTACCTACAGCATCTACAGTACCTAGCCAGTACCTACAGTACCTAGCAGTACCTACAGTATATAGCAGTACCTGCAGTATCTACAGTACCTAGCCAGTACCTACAGTATCTACAGTACCTAGCCAGTACCTACAGTATCTACAGTACCTAGCCAGTACCTACAGTATCTACAGTACCTAGCCAGTACCTACAGTACCTACAGTACCTAGCCAGTACCTACAGCATCTACAGTACCTAGCCAGTACCTACAGTACCTACAGTATCTACAGTACCTACAGTATCTACAGTACCTACAGCATCTACAGTACCTAGCCAGTACCTACAGTACCTAGCCAGTACCTACAGTATCTACAGTACCTAGCAGTACCTACAGTATCTACAGTACCTATAATACCTACAGTATCTACAGTATCTATAGGACCTACAGTATCTACAGTGCCTAGCCAGTACCTACAGTATCTACAGTACCTAGCCAGTACCTACAGTATCTACAGTACCTAGCCAGTACCTACAGTATCTACAGTACCTAGCCAGTACCTACAGTACCTACAGTACCTAGCCAGTACCTACAGCATCTACAGTACCTAGCCAGTACCTACAGTACCTACAGTATCTACAGTACCTACAGTATCTACAGTACCTACAGCATCTACAGTACCTAGCCAGTACCTACAGTACCTAGCCAGTACCTACAGTATCTACAGTACCTAGCAGTACCTACAGTATCTACAGTACCTATAATACCTACAGTATCTACAGTATCTATAGGACCTACAGTATCTGCTTTACCTACAATACCTACAGTACCTACAGAATCTACAGTACCTACAGTACATACAATATCTACAGTACCTAGCCAGTATCTACAGTACCTACAGTATCTACAGTGCATACAGTATCTATAGTACCTTTCCAGTATCTACAGTACCAAAAATACCTACAGTACCTAGCCAGTACCTACAGTACCTAGCCAGTACCTACAGCATCTACAGTACCTAGCCAGTACCTACAGTATCTACAGTATGTACAGTATGTACAGTACCTAGCCAGTACCTACAGCATCTACAGTACCTAGCCAGTACCTACAGTACCTAGCCAGTACCTACAGTATCTACAGTACCTAGCAGTACCAACAGTATCTACAGTACCTATTATACCTACAGTATCTACAGTATCTGTAGTACCAACAGTATCTACATTACCTACAATACCTACAGTACCTACAGCATATACTGTACCTACAGCACCTACAGTACCTACAGCATATACTGTACCTAGCCAGTACCTACAGTATCTACAGTATGTACAGTATGTACAGTACCTAGCCAGTACCTAGCCAGTACCTACAGTACATAGCCAGTACCTACAGCATCTACAGTACCTAGCCAGTACCTACAGTACCTAGCCAGTACCTACAGCATCTACAGTACCTAGCCAGCACCTACAGCATCTACAGTACCTAGCCAGTACCTATAGTATCTACAGTACCTAGCCAGTACCAGACACTCTGACTAGCCAGTATCTACAGTACCTACAGCATCTACAGTATCTACAGCATCTACAGCATCTACAGTATCTACAGTACCTAGCCAGTACCTACAGTACCTAGCCAGTACCTACAGTAGCTAGCTAGTACCTTCCGTATCTACAGTACCTAGCCAGTACCTACAGTACCTAGCCATCCCCTACAGCATCTACAGTACCTACAGTATCTACAGTTCTACCGTAACTAGCCAGTACCTACAGCACCTACAGTACCTACAGCACCTACAGTACCTACAGCATCTACAGTACCTAGCCAGTACCTACAGTATCTACAGTATGTACAGTATGTACAGTACCTAGCCAGTACCTACAGCATCTACAGTACCTAGCCAGTACCTACAGCATCTACAGTACCTAGCCAGTACCTACAGTACCTAGCCAGTACCTACAGCATCTACAGTACCTAGCCAGTACCTACAGTATCTACAGTATGTACAGTATGTACAGTATCTAGCCAGTACCTACAGCATCTAAAGTACCTAGCCAGTACCTACAGCATCTACAGTACCTAGCCAGTACCTACAGTACCTAGCCAGTACCTACAGCATCTACAGTACCTAGCCAGTACCTACAGCATCTACAGTACCTAGCCAGTACCTACAGCATCTATAGTACCTAGCCAGTACCTACAGTACCTAGCCAGTACCTACAGCATCTACAGTACCTAGCCAGTACCTAGCCAGTACCTACAGTACCTACAGTATCTACAGTACCTACAGTACCTAGCCAGTACCTAACCAGTACCTACAGCATCTACAGTACCTAGCCCGTACCTACAGCATCTACAGTACCTAGCCAGTACCTACAGTACCTAGCCAGTACCTACAGCATCTACAGTACCTAGCAGTACCTACAGTATATAGCAGTACCTACAGTATCTACAGTACCTAGCAAGTACCTACAGTATCTACAGTAACTACAGTATCTACAGTACCTAGCCAGTACCTACAGTATCTACAGTACCTAGCCAGTACCTACAGTACCTACAGTACCTAGCCAGTACCTACAGCATCTACAGTACCTAGCCAGTACCTACAGTACCTACAGTATCTACAGTACCTACAGTGTCTACAGTACCTACAGCAACTACAGTACCTAGCCAGTACCTACAGTACCTAGCCAGTACCTACAGTATCTACATTACCTAGCAGTACCTACAGTATCTACCTTACCTATAATACCTACAGTATCTACAGTATCTATAATACCTACAGTATCTACATTACCTACAATACCTACAGTACCTACAGCATCTACAGTACCTACAGTACATACAATATCTACAGTATCTACAGCAACTACAGTACCTAGCCAGTATCTACAGTACCTACAGTATCTACAGTGCATACAGTACCTATAATACCTACAGTATCTACAGTACCTAGCCAGTATCTACAGTACCTACAGTATCTACAGTACCTTTCCAGTATCTACAGTACCAAAAATACCTACAATATCTTCAGTACCTACAGTACCTGCAATACCTACTGTTAGAGCCGATTTGGACATATTTGTATAAAAGACAGAGCTCCATGTACATTTGTGTAAATATATTAAATATTAATGTACATGATGAAATATTAGGTACGTACCTTTATTATGTATATTAACCTGATTGAGATATATTAATTTGTTGTTATTGTAACTTAGTTTTTGGCCCCCCCCTCCTTCCCATGGTAAGTGTGTTAGGATAAAGGCAGGAAGTTGGGCCTTCGGGGGGAGGAGTCCTTGCTAGACGCGGGAGCGGTATAGTTTTTGACCATACAGACAGGTCATATTATGTATTTTTAATATCAAGTAATCTATGCTTTAAGTGGATTGGAGAATAATTTTGTTAGATATAAGAAGAATACAACTTTTTGTTGCATCATATCCGTGGATCTCATTGAATGTTTTGGGTTTGGAAACCTCGAGTGTGGACTGTATGCGTACGAAACAACCCCGCTTCAGGCTAAGGCAGTGCCTATTGTAAAGACGAAGCCACTACAATTAAGTAAAAAAAACTCAGTCAAGGATTACTATCGGTGTCACGGCCGTTTGAAAGAAGTGGACCAAAGCACAGCGTGGTGAGCGTACATATTCCTTTTATTAGAAAATGACGCAGACAAAAACAATAAACAATAGAAAACAACCTTGACGCTTAAGGGCTATGTGCCAAAAACAAAGTTAACTTCCCACACTGAAAGGAGGGAAAGGGCTACCTAAGTATGGTTCCGAATCAGAGACAACGATAGACAGCTGTCCCTGATTGAGAACCACACCCGGCCAAAACATAGAAATACAAAATCATAGAAAAACAAAACATAGAATGCCCACCGCAAATCACACCCTGACCAAACCAAATAGAGAAATAAAAAGGCTCTCTAAGGTCAGGGCGTGACAATCGGAAGGAAATCTCCGGTTCGGACACATGCTGGATGTTGTTCTATTTGTCATTGCATTCGGACCATAAGGACAGCTCGCTTGGAAGGACTTGAACTCCCAGAATTCGTCAGCTGTGAGTAACCACTGCGAATGAATGAGCTGCCCTGTTCAATGCGATCATTTGATCATGCATATTATGAAAGTGCAAATGTGCTTATAATTGGAACGTTTGATAAACTTGGGAATGGAATTCAAAACACAGCGCTGTGAAAACAATTAAGAAGTTTAAGTTCGGGAAACACTGAGATCCTATGCATAATTGAACCTAGCCATAGGTCTAATATTTGCCCTAACGTGGAAATGCAATGCATCAACGGAATGCAACTAAAGGATCTAAAGATACTGCGTGTTAAAACTTCTTTAAAGGGGACAAAACGTACAATGGGATGAAATGTTTAAAACGCGTCTAAAATGCTGAACTTGCACATGTTCAATTCAAAATGGGTCAATATGTTGACATGGACGACTGTGTTTTAAAGCATTAAAGGAGGTCTAAAGGGGCATTGCGTTTAACAATCAAAAACCAACAACTGTGTCATTGTAAATTGAGTGAACTACAAGTGAATGATGGAGGATGAAATCCCAAATAAGACCCCAACTGGAGAGGGCAGAGGAGCATTTAAATTCACTCTATGCAGCCCGGAGAGGAAAACTTGGAGTGTGTACACGCAAAATGAATGAAATAAAAGCCCTTCTTGTTGATGGAGGAAACGTTGAAACTGTGGATGAGAGTCTTGAAGCATTTGATGCTGTTCTCAATGACTTTCAGAATGCTCATGAATGGCACTGGAAACGGACATAGCAGCATATAATGCCAGACTGAAGGTCCTGGAGAGTGTTGAATCAGCTTCTCAATCCCAATGCTGTGGCAGCCCACTTACTAAGCCAAGAAGATATAATTAACTCTTATTTTGAGAACCAGTACCCCAAGGTCTATGTGGAACCTGAACCATCACCTGTTGAGTTTGCTGCATTAGGTTCAGTTCCAAAGACCCCACTACAAAGGGCTTTTAAACAACAACCGACCACAAAGCCATCAAAACCTATTCAGAAAACAGTCGTAAACCACACCTTTCAGCAGCCAACAGCAAGGTCTAGCAATCAACACAGAATCAACACTGCGGTATCGGTATCAGCCATGATAACCTCTCTACTGTCATGCAAAGGTAGAATGAAATTGCTGACCTCCTTGTGCTACTCCCCGTTAGGGAGATACCTATGTTTGACGGTGCTCCTCTAAACTTTAGGCCTTTCATGCGTGCATTTGAGCATGGCATAGAAGATAAGCCACCAGGATAAGCTCTATTACCTGGAACAGTACACCTCTGGTCAGACCAAGGATCTGGTCCGTAGTTGTCTGCATATGGAAGCCAGAAGAGGCTATGCAGAGGCTAAGAGGTTGTTCACTTTGGCAATGAAATAAAAGTCACCACTGCTTACATGGAAAAAGCTTGGAACTGGATAAACATCAAACCAGATGATGGAAAGGGACTGGGTGGCTATGCACTCTATCTTAGAGGTTGCTGTAATGCTATGCACGCTATCTTAGAGGTTGTTGTAATGCTATGCACTCTATCATAGAGGTTGTTGTAATGCTATGCACGCTATCTTAGAGGTTGTAGTAACGCTATGCACTCTATCTAGGTTGTTGTAATGCTATGCACTCTATCTTAGAGGTTGTTGTAATGCTATGCACTCTATCTTAGATGTTGTTGTAACGCTATGCACTCTATCTAGGTTGTTGTAATGCTATGCACTCTATCTTAGAGGTTGTTGTAATGCTATGCACTCTATCTTAGAGGTTGTTGTAATGCTATGCACTCTATCTAGGTTGTTGTAATGCTATGCACTCTATCTTAGAGGTTGTTGTAATGCTATGCACTCTATCTTAGAGGTTGTTGTAACGCTATGCACTCTATCTTAGAGGTTGTTGTAACGCTATGCACTCTATCTTAGAGGTTGTTGTAACGCTATGCACTCTATCTTAGAGGTTGCTGTAATGCTATGCACTCTATCTTAGAGGTTGTTGTAATGCTATGCACTCTATCTTAGAGGTTGTTGTAATGCTATGCACTCTATCTTAGAGGTTGCTGTAATGCTATGCACTCTATCTTAGAGGTTGCTGTAATGCTATGCACTCTATCTAGGTTGTTGTAATGCTATGCACTCTATCTTAGAGGTTGTTGTAATGCTATGCACTCTATCTTAGAGGTTGTTGTAATGCTATGCACTCTATCTTAGAGGTTGTTGTAATGCTATGCACTCTATCTTAGAGGTTGCTGTAATGCTATGCACTCTATCTAGGTTGTTGTAATGCTATGCACTCTATCTTAGAGGTTGTTGTAATGCTATGCACTCTATCTTAGAGGTTGCTGTAATGCTATGCACTCTATCTTAGAGGTTGTTGTAATGCTATGCACTCTATCTTAGAGGTTGTTGTAACGCTATGCACTCTATCTTAGAGGTTGTTGTAACGCTATGCACTCTATCTAGGTTGTTGTAATGCTATGCACTCTATCTTAGAGGTTGTTGTAATGCTATGCACTCTATCTTAGAGGTTGTTGTAACGCTATGCACTCTATCTTAGAGGTTGTTGTAACGCTATGCACTCTATCTAGGTTGTTGTAATGCTATGCACTCTATCTTAGAGGTTGTTGTAATGCTATGCACTTTATCTTAGAGGTTGTTGTAATGCTATGCACTTTATCTTAGAGGTTGTTGTAACGCTATACACTCTATCATAGAGGTTGTTGTAACGCTATGCACTTTATCTTAGAGGTTGTTGTAATGCTATGCACTCTATCTTAGAGGTTGTTGTAACGCTATGCACTCTATCTAGGTTGTTGTAATGCTATGCACTCTATCTTAGAGGTTGTTGTAACGCTATGCACTCTATCTAGGTTGTTGTAATGCTATGCACTCTATCTTAGAGGTTGTTGTAATGCTATGCACTCTATCTTAGAGGTTGTTGTAACGCTATGCACTCTATCTTAGAGGTTGTTGTAATGCTATGCATTCTATCTTAGAGGTTGTTGTAATGCTATGCACTCTATCTTAGAGGTTGTTGTAATGCTATGCACTCTATCTAGGTTGTTGTAATGCTATGCACTCTATCTTAGAGGTTGTTGTAATGCTATGCACTTTATCTTAGAGGTTGTTGTAATGCTATGCACTCTATCTAGGTTGTTGTAATGCTATGCACTCTATCTTAGAGGTTGTTGTAATGCTATGCACTTTATCTTAGAGGTTGTTGTAATGCTATGCACTCTATCTTAGAGGTTGTTGTAATGCTATGCACTCTATCTTAGAGGTTGTTGTAATGCTATGCACTCTATCTAGGTTGTTGTAATGCTAAGCACTCTATCTTAGAGGTTGTTGTAATGCTATGCACTTTATCTTAGAGGTTGTTGTAATGCTATGCACTCTATCTAGGTTGTTGTAATGCTATGCACTCTATCATAGAGGTTGTTGTAACGCTATGCACTTTATCTTAGAGGTTGTTGTAACGCTATGCACTTTATCTTAGAGGTTGTTGTAATGCTATGCACTCTATCATAGAGGTTGTTGTAACGCTATGCACTCTATCATAGAGGTTGTTGTAATGCTATGCACTTTATCTTAGAGGTTGTTGTAATGCTATGCACTCTATCATAGAGGTTGTTGTAACGCTATGCACTCTATCATAGAGGTTGTTGTAATGCTATGCACTCTATCATAGAGGTTGTTGTAACGCTATGCACTCTATCATAGAGGTTGTTGTAATGCTATGCACTTTATCTTAGAGGTTGTTGTAATGCTATGCACTCTATCATAGAGGTTGTTGTAACGCTATGCACTCTATCATAGAGGTTGTTGTAATGCTATGCACTTTATCTTAGAGGTTGTTGTAATGCTATGCACTCTATCATAGAGGTTGTTGTAATGCTATGCACTCTATCATAGAGGTTGTTGTAATGCTATGCACTCTATCTTAGAGGTTGTTGTAACGCTATGCACTCTATCATAGAGGTTGTTGTAACGCTATGCACTTTATCTTAGAGGTTGTTGTAATGCTATGCACTTTATCTTAGAGGTTGTTGTAATGCTATGCACTTTATCTTAGAGGTTGTTGTAACGCTATGCACTTTATCTTAGAGGTTGTTGTAACGCTATGCACTCTATCTTAGAGGTTGTTGTAATGCTATGCACTCTATCTTAGAGGTTGTTGTAATGCTATGCACTTTATCTTAGAGGTTGTTGTAATGCTATGCACTCTATCTAGGTTGTTGTAATGCTATGCACTCTATCTTAGAGGTTGTTGTAATGCTATGCACTCTATCTAGGTTGTTGTAATGCTATGCACTCTATCTTAGAGGTTGTTGTAATGCTATGCACTCTATCATAGAGGTTGCTGTAACGCACATATGTCAGAGTCAAGGCCCGCGGGCCACATCCGGCCCGCAAGAAGGTTTTTTACGGCCCCTGGGATGATCTTGATTTATTATTAGAACCGGCCCGCAGCAAGCCGGTAGCCCGCAGATCTTTTACACGCACCAATACTACATTTCCCACAATGCAAAGGTGACGCACCGAGCAGTAGGCTGCTTCATTTCAATATTTATTGGCACAGCAGTCGTCAGCATCACAGTAAAATTAACTTTCAGATACCCATCAAAAATGGCAAAACGGAAGGTGGATACTGAGAACCGGGGGTTTCAAACAAGGTGGGAGTCGGAGTATATGTTCACGAAGGTAGCTGGAAAACCTGTGTGTCTTCTGTGTGGAGAAAGTGTGGCGGTACTGAAAGAGTATAATCTGAGACGACATTATGAAACGAAACACGCGGACAAAAACAAGAATATGGACATGGAACAAAGGCTACAAAAGGCAGAGGAATTAAAACAAGGCCTCAAATCTCGACAGGCTCTGTTCAAAAAAGCCAAATCACAAGGCCAGGCTGCTGTCAAGGCCAGTTTTATTTTGGCAGAAGAGATCGCTAAATCAGCCCGGCCATTTACGGAGGGGGATTTCATCAAAAACTGCATGATTAAAGTTTGTGACGAAGTTTGCCCAGAAAAAAGGCAACTCTTTTTAAATGTGAGTCTGAGCAGAAACACCATTGCCGAGAGAGTAGACCAGTTGTCCATCAATCTAAAAGAGCAGCTTGTGAAAAAGGGAAAAGATTTTATTGCATATTCCTTGGCTGTGGATGAGAGCACCGACATTTCTGACATTGCCCAGTTGTCAATTTTCATCCGCGGAGTGGACTCCAACCTAAGCGTGACAGAGGAGTTTTTGGCTTTACGTCCTATGCATGGCACAACTACGGGGCATGATTTGTATGAAGAGGTGTCAAGATGTGTAAATGAGATGGAGCTGCCTTGGGAAAAACTCGTGGGTTTGACAACCGACGGAGCACCTGCGATGTGTGGACACAGGAGCGGACTGGTGGCGAAGATACGGGAAAAGATGCAAGAGGAAAACGCGACAGGTGAGCTGACAGCTTATCATTGTATCATACACCAGGAAGCGTTGTGCGGTAAAGCCTTGAAAATGGAGCATGTAATGAGCATCATCACGCGCACAGTTAACTTTATCAGAGCCAAAGGTTTGAATCACCGCCAGTTCAAGGCATTTCTGACGGAGTTAGAAACGGAGCATGGTGATTTGCCTTATCACACAGAGGTGCGATGGCTAAGCCAGGGAAAGGTGCTTCAAAGATGTTTCGAGCTTCGTGAGGAGATTTGTCTGTTCTTGGACAGCAAAGGGAAAGACACAACACAACTCCGAGACGAAATGTTTCTGTGTGAAATGGCTTTTCTGTGTGACATTACGAGTCATCTGAATGCAATAAACTTGCAGCTGCAGGGTCGGGATCGTGTCATCTCTGATATGTACAGTACAGTGAAGGCATTTAAAACCAAACTGACTCTGTGGGAGACGCAGATGCGGAAAGAAAATTTGAGCCACTTTCCCAGCTGCCAGACCATGAAAGAGAAGCTCTCTACCAGTGCGTTCCCGAGCACACAGTTGGCTGATAAAATAGGTATGCTTGCCGCTGACTTTCGACGCCGATTTGCTGACTTTGAAGCACAAAAAAGCAGGTTGGAACTGCTCGGTAACCCATTTGCTGTTGACGTGGAAAGCTCACCACCAAACCTCCAAATGGAGTTGATTGACCTCCAATGCAATGATGCACTGAGGGCAAAATATGCGGCAGTGGGTGCTGCGGAGTTCGCCCGTTTCCTCCCCGGCACAATGCCCCAGCTGCGCATCCAGGCTGCTCAAACGTTGTCTATGTTTGGCAGCACATACCTGTGTGAACAACTGTTTTCTTTGATGAACCTGAACAAAACATCACACAGAAGTCGACTTACTGCTGAACACCTCCACTCAATTCTGAGGATTTCTTCAGCTCAGAGCCTTACCCCGAACATTGATGAACTTGTGGAAAAGATGGGACACCACCAAGTATCACCCTCAACCTCAAACAAGTGAACATTACTGTGCAATCACATATTTAGAGTTTTTACTCAGTTCAAGTTTAAAAGTTAAAATTTAATATTTGTTTTCACTGCATGTTACTTCTCCTTAAACAAAGTGTTGTTTTTGATTAATAGATTTTTGCACTTTATTTTTTTGTATTTCAATCCAATTATATTTAAAAAATATTTCAGTTGAGTGGATGATAGAAAATTGCTATTATTGTTTTTTCTTTGAAGTAAATTTAGCCCACTTTTGCTAAAATAGAAAATATAGTCTACTGATGGTGCCTTGAATACCGGTTTCTTTCATTTAATGTTCATGTTATGGGGATATTTATATAAAGGAAATTTGTCTTTTGTGTCTGTTGAAAATTAAAGATTACTGACAGAGCCATAAGAAAATATTGCTTTATTTATCTGATCATATTGTAATATATTTCTTAGGTTTTCAGTAGGTTCAATTAGGTTCACTAGACTATATGCGTCATTTAAAAATTTTTCAATGAACATTCGAACAGTCCGGCCCTCGTCTTGTAGCTGATTTTTTTATTTGGCCCTCCGTCCATTTGACTTTGACACCCCTGCTGTAACGCTATGCACTCTATCTTAGAGGTTGTTGTAATGCTATGCACTTTATCTTAGAGGTTGTTGTAATGCTATGCACTTTATCTTAGAGGTTGTTGTAATGCTATGCACTTTATCTTAGAGGTTGTTGTAATGCTATGCACTTTATCTTAGAGGTTGTTGTAATGCTATGCACTTTATCTAGGTTGTTGTAATGCTATGCACTCTATCATAGAGGTTGTTGTAACGCTATGCACTCTATCTTAGAGGTTGTTGTAATGCTATGCACTCTATCTTAGAGGTTGTTGTAATGCTATGCACTTTATCTTAGAGGTTGTTGTAATGCTATGCACTCTATCTTAGAGGTTGTTGTAATGCTATGCACTTTATCTTAGAGGTTGTTGTAATGCTATGCACTTTATCTTAGAGGTTGTTGTAACGCTATGCACTCTATCTTAGAGGTTGTTGTAATGCTATGCACTCTATCTTAGAGGTTGTTGTAATGCTATGCACTTTATCTTAGAGGTTGTTGTAACGCTATGCACTCTATCATAGAGGTTGTTGTAACGCTATGCACTTTATCTTAGAGGTTGTTGTAACGCTATGCACTCTATCTTAGAGGTTGTTGTAACGCTATGCACTCTATCTAGGTTGTTGTAATGCTATGCACTCTATCATAGAGGTTGTTGTAACGCTATGCACTCTATCTTAGAGGTTGTTGTAACGCTATGCACTCTATCTTAGAGGTTGTTGTAATGCTATGCACTCTATCATAGAGGTTGTTGTAATGCTATGCACTTTATCTTAGAGGTTGTTGTAACGCTATGCACTCTATCTTAGAGGTTGTTGTAACGCTATGCACTCTATCTTAGAGGTTGTTGTAACGCTATACAAGACCTACAGAACATGGACGAGCTTAATATTCCCTCCAACATTAAGTTGATCATGTCAAAACTTGCTCAGAAACTAAGGGAAAAATGGAGGTCAACAGCATGTGATATGTTAGAGAGAAGCCACCTGAGGGCCCAGTTCAGTGACCTTGTGACGTTCATGAAAAAAACAGTCCGAAATACTACAGGATCTGTTGTATGGTGATATTCAAGATCCCCTGTCCAACTAAAGGTTTTTAAAAACCAAAAAAGCAGCTGACATTAAACAGCAGTTCAAGTCCAAGAGCATGGGAAGCAGCTTTGCTACTGCAGTAGCTGTAGTGGCAGATTGTGACTCTGAAAAACCTCTAAAAGAACAAACACTCAAAGTAAAGAGACCAGGCAACTACCCTTCTGATGCTCCCAGTAGTAAAGAGACCAGGCACCTACCCTTCTGATGCTCCCAGTAGTAAAGAGACCAGGCACCTACCCTTCTGATGCTCCCAGTATCTCATGTGTATTTTGTGCTGGTGAGCATTTATTGGTTGACTGCCAACAGGTGAAGGCAGAGCCACATGAATCCAAGGTTGAGTTTATAAGATCAAAATGTCTTTGTTTTGGCTGTTTGATGAGAGGACACTTAAGCAAAGAATGTAAAAGAAGAATGACCTGTCAGAGCTGTCAAAGAAAGCACCCCACTATCCTGCACACTGAAGGAAGAGAGAGATTTAGATCTCTGAAGGCAGATAGGAGTGGTGTAGCAGTAAAGCGGGAGGAGACTGTCAGCAGTGCTCTTGTTTCACTGGAAGCTGGTGAAGATACCGGGGCCAGTGCACTTGCAATTGTGCCCGTTCAAGTAAAGATGGCAAATGGAAGCAAGTCTGTGTTAACCTATGCGTTTCTCGATTCTGGTAGCTCAGCAACATTTTGTACGAAGACACTCGTGAGGCAGTTGAAAGCTAAAGGCAGTGAGACTGAAATTCTGCTACGCAAAATGGGGCAGGAGAGTCCTACCAAGAGCTTAGAGATATCTGGATTAGCGATTGGCAATGTGGAAGGTGACACATTTCTTGCATTACCAAAGGTCTACACCCAGAATAAGATCCCAGTGACAAGAGAGAACATTCCCACTCAGAAAGATCTCAAAAGGTGGTCATACCCGAAAGAGGTTCAGTTGAAGGAGATTGATGCCGACGTCGAACTCCTGATTGGCGTAAATGCTCCAAAGGCAATGGAACCCTTGCAAATCACAAATAGCCAAGGCAATGGAACGTATGCAGTGAAAACCCTCTTTGGATGGGTAATGAATGGTCCTCTTAACAATTGTACCATGGCAGAAGAATCTGGGTGTCCTACGGTGATGGCCAATCGTATCTCAATGGCCGACCTGGGGGTTCTTCTTGTAAATCAGTACAACCGTGACTTCCCTGAGAGAGAGTATGAAGAGATAAGTGAGATGTCAGCTGAGGATCGTAAGTTTATGGAGATGGAATCCAGCTCCATAACCCTCAAAGACCATCACTACTACTTACCGTTGCCCTTTCGCAACAAAGATGTAGTCCTGCCAAACAATCGTGACATGGAAAAGCAGCGGGCTCTAAATATTATCAGGAAGTTCAAGAAGGACAAAGGTTACGCTGCAGAGTACAAAGGTTTCATGGGGAGAGATGATAAGAAAAGGTTACGCCGAGAAGGTACCACAAGAACAGCTCCTCAGAGAGAAAGGCGGGGTATGGTACATACCACACCATGGCGTTCACCATAAGCGCAAAGGAATAATACGCGTAGTGTTTGACTGTTCATCATCCTATAAAGGCACATCTCTCAACAGTGAACTCCTTCAAGTCCCTGACCTGGCAAACACGCTTATAGGAGACCTGATAAGATTTCAGCAAGAGCACATTGCCATGATGGCAGACATTGAAGGAATGTTCAATCAAATATGTGTCCATGAAGATGACTTACACTTCCTGCGATTCCTATGGTGACCGGACGGTGATATTAACAAAAGATTGGATGAGTACAGAATGAAGTTGCATCTTTTTGGTGCTATATCCTCTCAAAGTTGTGCAAATTTTGCACAGCAAAAGACTGCAGAAGACAACTGTGAGAGGTACGATGAAGAGGTGATTCAAACAGTCAAGTCCAACTTCTACGTTGATGACTGCCTCAAGTCAGTGGCCACAGAAGAACAAGCCATAGCTCTCACAAAAAAACCTCAGGGGTTTGTGCTCTCAGGGTGGGTTCAAATTGACCAAGTGGGTCAGCAACAGCCGCACTGTGCTGGCTTCTATCCCTGATGAACACCAAGCCAAGCAGATAAAAGAACTGGACCTGGACAGAGAAAAGCTGCCTGTTGAAAGAGCACTTGGAATCCGATGGAACATCGAAAGTGATGTGTTTACCTTCCGAGTCACTATCAAGAACGGACCCCTTACAAGAAGAGGTATTCTCTCAGCTGTCAGCTCTATTTATGATCCATTAGGTTTCCTCCCCCCATTCATATTAAAAGCAAATTCTCCAAGCGCTCTGCAAGCTAGTGTGGCTGGGATGAAGTCATCCCTGGAAAACACTATTTCATGGAAGAAATGGATCTCAGAGCTGGACCAGCTGTCCAGATTCCAGATAGACAGGTGTATGATGCCTGAGAACTTTGGTCAGGTCAAGACCGCAAAGCTGCATCACTTCGGTGACGCAAGAGAACAAGGTTATGGCACGGCAAGCTACCTTAGGTTCACAAACGGTATGGAAAAGGTCCACATCGCATTCAAACTGGGGAAATCAAGGGTGACTCCACTCAAGCAGATGACAATCCCCAGACTGGAACTTGCCGCAGCAACATTGGCAGTGCGAGTGGACAGGATGTTAAGGTTGGAGCTCCAGATTGAACTTGAGGAGTCAACTTTCTGGACAGACGGCCAGTCTGTGCTAAAATACATCCGCAACGATACCAAAAGATTCCATACCTTTGTGGCTAATAGGGTTGCTATGATCCGTGACCTATCGAAAGCAAAACAGTGGAGGTATTTGAACTCCAAACACAACCCAGCTGATGATGCCTCAAGAGGATTGAAACTTTCCTGAACTCAAAGAGATGGCTCAAAGGACCAGAATTCCTGGAGAAACCACAAACGCAATGGCCGAAAGTCCCCGAGGAGCTTGGCTCGAGAGGTGAGAAAAGACGTCATCGTAAACAGTACAAGTGTGGAAGAAAAGAGTCCGACCAGCAAAATGATTGAGTACTATTCAACATGGAACAGCTTGAAGAAATCAGTTGCCTGGAAGCTGAAACTGAAGAGGCTTCTTCTACAATTAAGCCAGAAAAGGAAAGTTCACACAAAAACTGATCAAGGATCAGATCAGAGTCTAACAAACTCACTGAAGGAACAAATTGACAAGTTCAAACTGACGTTTGGAAAAGAAAGTCTGTCTGTGGATGACCTAGATGAAAAGGTCATCATTCGATTTGAGCAACGACAGCACTTTAAACAAGAAAATGCACTAGTTGTGAAAGGAAAACAATGTGCCAAACAATGTGCCAATCTGTAAGCTTGATCCAATCGTTGACAATGGAATTCTGAGAGAGGGAGGAAGGTTAAAGCAAAGCTGCTATGCCTACGGACCTAAAGAATCCTATGATCCTGCCCAAAGACTCCTACATCTCCAGACTGATCTTACTCCACATCCATGAGCAGGTTGGCAACTCTGGGAGAGGTCACATGCTTTCTAGACTTGGCCAGCGATATTGGATACCCTGTGCCAACTCCTTAGCAAGGAAGATCTTCTGCAGGCGGATGCAAGCTAGAGCTGGAGAACAGAAGATGGCCGACCTTCCACAAGATCCGGTGTCACCTGATTTGCCACATTTCACCCATGTGGGCTTAAATTACTTTGGCCCCATAGAGGTGAAGAAAGGCCACGTTCATGTGAAGCGGTGTGGTGTGATCTTTACTTGCCTTATGAGTCGAGTTGTCCATCTAGAAGTTGCTAGTTATCTGGATACTGATTCCTGCATCAATGCCCTGCGCAGGTTCATCTGTCGAAGGGGCCCAGTAACAAGTATCAGAACAGACAATGGCACCAACTTTGTTGGAACACACAGAGAGCTGGGAGAAGCTCTGAAAGAGCTGGATCACAGGAAGATTCAAAACAAATTACTGAAGGAAGGAGTGATATGGTCATTCAACCCTCCCTCTGGAGCCCACCATGGGGGGGTATGGGAGAGGTTGATCCGACTGGAGCCCACCATGGGGGGGGGGGGGGGGGATATGGGAGAGGTTGATCCGACTGGTGAAAAATATCCTCTATTCAGTCCTTAAAGAGCAAGTACTGGATGGCGAGGATTTTCAGACAGCCTTGTGTGAGGTTGAGGTGATTATAAACGACAGACCAATCACAACTGTAACAAATGACCCTAATGATCTCGAACCCCTGACTCCAAACTATCTGCTTCATCTGAAAGCAAAGCCAGTCCTGCCACCAGGACTATTCCAGAGAAGCGACCTATACTCACGAAGGAGATGGAAGCAAGTACAATATATCACTGACCTCTTCTGGAAGAGATGGATCAGGGAGTATCTTCCACTTATGCAGGAGTGAAACAAGCTGAAACAAAACTAAGAGAAACTTCAGTCCTGGTGACCTTGTTGTCATCGTCGACGACACCGCGCCAAGGAACTCTTGGCTAATGGGGCGTGTGGTGGAGGCTTTGCAAGGGGCCAATGGTCTTGTCCAGAGCGTCATGGTTAAGACCAAGACCAATATCTTACAGAGACCTATCAATAAACTCTGTCTGCTCCTGTAGGCGGCAGAGTGAGATACACACACACACACAGTGCTTCATCTTTGAATCACATGCACATCTGATTCGCCGATGTCGTACTCTTACATTCTTTGATGTCATAGTCATACATTTTTGGACGTCAAACTCTTGACATTTTTGGAAGTTGAACACCTGAACACCTTCAACTCAGACTGAGATCTATTTTCCTATATGGGACCTTGTATATTTCTATATAGCTATGAACTGTAATAGTGCCCTGGTATAGAATGTTTTGTGTATTGGCTCTATATGTGTGCTGGCCATACACGTCCACACACACACACACACACGTCCACACACACACACGTCCACACACACACACGTCCACACACACACACACACACACACACACACACACACACACACACACACACACACACACACACACACACACACACACACACACACACACACACACACGCACAATCGATGTACATGCACACACAAACACACACACAAATTCTCCTGTGTATCCATCCACAGCAGGCCTAGTCCCATTCTCTCGGGTTAACATAACACTGTCAGACAGTCAATTGTTGGCCCGGAGAGACCAGAGAGGCCTGCCCCAGAATCAGACACCCCAGGGGGGCTGAGACATCACCCTTCCTCCCCTCCTGCCCTGGCTGCCCTGGAACCATCACCAGAAGAAAGAGGGAATTTAGAGGCAGAGAAGGGGGGGGGGAGAAGATAGACGGGGAGACAGAGGAGAGGGAGACAGAGGAGAGGGAGACAGAGGAGAGGGAGAAGATGGAGAGAGAGGAGAAGATCGAAGGGGAGACAGAGGAGAGGGAGAAGATAGAAGGGGAGACAGAGGAGAGGGAGAAGATAGAAGGGGAGACAGAGGAGAGGGAGAAGATAGAAGGGGAGACAGAGGAGGGGCAGACGATAGAGAGGAGAGGGAGAATATATAAGGAGAGACAGAGGAGAGGGAGAAGATAGAGGAGAGGGAGTATATAGAAGGGGAGACAGAGGAGAGGGAGAAGATGGAGGGGAGGGAGACAGAGGAGAGAGAGACAGAGTATGGGAAACAGAGGAGAAGGAGACAGAGGAGGGTGACAGAGGAGAAGGAGACAGAGGAGTGAGAGAAGATAGAGGGGGAGAAAGCAGAGAGAGGAGAGAGGAGGGAGTGGGAGAGGGAATTAGAGAGAGAAGATCGAGGGGAGAAGGACTAAGAGCAAGAGGAGAGGATAGAGAGGGAGAAGGAGAAGGAGGGGAATAGAAGGAGGAGGGGAATAGAATAAGAATAGAATAAGACAATAAGAATTTGTTCTTAACTGACTTGCCTAGTTAAATAAAGGTAAAATAAAATAAAATAGAATGAGAAGGGGAAAAGAATGAGGAGATAGAGAGACGAGAGGGGGAGAAGGAGGAAGAGAGAGAAGAGAGGGGTAGTGAGAGATGAGAGGGGGAGATGGAGGAAGATAGGAATATGAGGAGGAAGAGAGAAGAGAGGGGGAGAGAGAAGAGAGAGAAGAGGGGGAGAAGGAGGAAGAGGAGAATATGAGGAGGGGAAAGAGAGAAGAGAGGGGAAGACGAGAGGGGAGGAAGATAGGAATGGAAGGGGGTTGTTTCAAGGTTACATTGTAAGGGAGACCTTTTTCAATAAAAAGGATATTGACATTAAGTCTGTTGTGTAACTCTATTTGTTTCACAGACACACACACACACATACACACTGATGAGACCCCTGCCTCTGGAGTATGCTGCTACCCTCTGTGTAGCGTGACTGAGGAAATGTCACCCAGATCACAGCAGTGATGGAGAGAGAGAGAGAGAGAGAGAGAGGGAGAGAGGGATGGAAGGAGGAGGGGAGGGAGGGAGGGAGGGATGGACACCTCCATAACAAGAAACCGGAGGCTCAGATTAAAGGAAGGAGTGAGGGAAGAAAAAAAAAGGTGAGGGAAAGTAGGATGGAGAACAACAGGAAAAGGAGACTGAAATAGACAGAGAGAAAACATCGAAGAGAGCGTGAGATAGAGTGACAGTGAGACAAATCGAGAGATGAAAGGGTAGGATGAGAGGGAGAGGATGTGGACACAGAGGGGAAATAGGAGAGATGGAGAGATTGCACCAGATGCTGATGATGTTCCATATGCTAACCAGATGCTGATGATGTTCCATATGCTAACTAGATGCTGATGATGTTCCATATGCTAACTAGATGCTGATGATGTTCCATATGCTAACCAGATACTGATGATGTTCCATATGCTAACTAGATGCTGATGATGTTCCATATGCTAACCAGATACTGATGATGTTCCATATGCTAACCAGATACTGATGATGTTCCATATGCTAACCAGATACTGATGATGTTCCATATGCTAACTAGATGCTGATGATGTTCCATATGCTAACCAGATACTGATGATGTTCCATATGCTAACCAGATACTGATGATGTTCCATATGCTAACTAGATGCTGATGATGTTCCATATGCTAACTACATACTCATGATGTTCCATATGCTAACCAGATACTGATGATGTTCCATATGCTAACCAGATACTGATGATGTTCCACATAGAGATATCAGTAAAGGAACTGCTCCAGGTTCATCTTCTTCTCTTCCTCTCTGTAGCTTTTCATTTCCCTCTCTGACTTCCTGTCTCTCACCGTGTGAACGGCCTTCTTCTCTTCCTCTCTGTAGCTTTTCATTTCCCTCTCTGACTTCCTGTCTCTCACCGTGTGAACGGCCTTCTTCTCTTCCTCTCTGTAGCTTTTCATTTCCCTCTCTGACTTCCTGTCTCTCGCCGTGTGAACGGCCTTCTTCTCTTCCTCTCTGTAGCTTTTCATTTCCCTCTCTGACTTCCTGTCTCTCACCGTGTGAACGGCCTTCTTCTCTTCCTCTCTGTAGCTTTTCATTTCCCTCTCTGACTTCCTGTCTCTCACCGTGTGAACGGCCTTCTTCTCTTCCTCTCTGTAGCTTTTCATTTCCCTCTCTGACTTCCTGTCTCTCACCGTGTGAACGGTCTTCTTCTCTTCCTCTCTGTAGCTTTTCATTTCCCTCTCTGACTTCCTGTCTCTCACCGTGTGAACGGCCTTCTTCTCTTCCTCTCTGTAGCTTTTCATTTCCCTCTCTGACTTCCTGTCTCTCACCGTGTGAACGGCCTTCTTCTCTTCCTCTCTGTAGCTTTTCATTTCCCTCTCTGACTTCCTGTCTCTCACCGTGTGAACGGCTTTCTTCTCTTCCTCTCTGTAGCTTTTCATTTCCCTCTCTGACTTCCTGTCTCTCACCGTGTGAACGGTCTTCTTCTCTTCCTCTCTGTAGCTTTTCATTTCCCTCTCTGACTTCCTGTCTCTCACCGTGTGAACGGTCTTCTTCTCTTCCTCTCTGTAGCTTTTCATTTCCCTCTCTGACTTCCTGTGTCTCACCGTGTGAACGGCCTTCTTCTCTTCCTCTCTGTAGCTTTTCATTTCCCTCTCTGACTTCCTGTCTCTCACCGTGTGAACGGCTTTCTTCTCTTCCTCTCTGTAGCTTTTCATTTCCCTCTCTGACTTCCTGTCTCTCACCGTGTGAACGGTCTTCTTCTCTTCCTCTCTGTAGCTTTTCATTTCCCTCTCTGACTTCCTGTCTCTCACCGTGTGAACGGCCTTCTTAGAAAGCAGCACATGATCACAGCCCATCTCTGATGCGGCGTAGCAAATCTTTTTCTGGAGGCTTCATCAACCTTGACTTTCTCATCACTCTGGTGTGTGTGTGTGTGTGGCATAGGTGAAATTGCCACGGGGGGTGGGGGGACATGCCACGGGGGATGGGGGGACATGCCACGGGGGGTGGGAGGACATGCCACGGGGGATGGGGGGACATGCCACGGGGGATGGGGGGACATGCCACGGGGGATGGGGGGACATGCCATGGGGGGTGGGGGGACAGACCACGGGGGAGGGGGGGACATACCATGGGGGGTGGGGGGACATACCACGGGGGGTGGGGGGACATGCCACGGGGGATGGGGGGGACAGACCATGGGGGATGACCCCCCCCCCTCCCCCAATATTTAGAGCAGGTCCATCAGGTCCAATAATTTCATATAAATGTAAACATTAAAACAAAAATGTCAGAGGCCCCCCCAGATAACATATGATCACATCATGAGCTCGTAACATGTGTAGAACAGGAGGAGGCTTGCTTTAACGGTCAACTTTGGGCACGAAACATTGTTCTCCGTTTTTAAACATAAATGGGGTGTACCT